>NW_006800458.1:70138-71398 GCF_000485575.1 Poecilia formosa | reverse complement strand
GGTCTGACCTCTGACCTCTGTGCTCAAACCCACCTGACCAGCTGCTGTAGCTCAGACTGGTGGTTCTGATGGAAAGGTGTCAGAAAACTGACTTCAGATAAACAGAAACAGACCAGTCTGGGTGTCCATGGTACCTCCACTGGAAAAACAGGCTCCGTGTCAAAGGTCATCAGTTCGTCTGCGGTCCAGCTGCATCGCTAAGGTGATGGAGGTTCTACTGAAGGAAGCAGGAGCTGCTGGACCACGGTTCCAGGCATGGGAAAGTGTTTGTGTTTGATTTGGACGAGCAGCATTTAGATTTCATACAGCAGGTGGTCCAGGCATGTGTAAGTGTAATCCATCCAGAATAATACTGTTATCTGTTCCAGGTTGTTAAACCCACTGAGCTGCGTTGCAGACATGCATGCTGCCAGAGCAGATGGTTTACTCCTGAACAGAGAGGAGAGGAAAAGCTCAGGCGTTTCTGCTGGGAGGAGCCTGACAGTCTGAGGAAATAACCGCCTTCTTCTCTATGGAAGTAGAGCTCGTAAAATAACACTCCTCTAAAGCTTCCCATATTAGCATCTGTTGCTCACATGACTGCAGGACGTCCACAAAGTAACAGAGTGGATCAGATTTCCATCTGGATGAAACTCTACTCTGCTGTATTATTGTGCAGAATGAGACGGTCAAGCAGACGCCACAGATTTATGGTTGCAATGATAAAACAATAAATCGCCCCATAAACACGAAAGCTGCTCTGGAATAAAAGCAGACCCTCTGAAGCCCTGCTGGCGTTTTGTCATGAATTCTCCAACAGACTCGTCAGCGGAAGCCGCAGCATGCTGCAGCATGCTGCAGCATGCTGCAGCTCACAGGGACAGGAAAACCTCTGGCTGCAGGAAATATTCAGACCTGCACATCCTCATAAAGCAAACAGTGGAAATGGTTTCATCATATCCTTCTTATTCTTTATGCTATTATTCAACGAATGCAGTTCCTGAAATTATGAATCCTGAAGTTTGCTTGTATAAAAAGTTGAAAATATGTTACAAATCCAGGAGACCATGATGAAATAAGATGGTTGTTAGTCTTAGAAGAATGTTTTAAAGCTACGGTGTGTAAGGAGCGTCCAGGGGCCGATTCCAGTCCAGGGGCCGATTCCAGTCCAGGGGCTGATTCCAGTCTAGGGGCCGATTCCAGTCCAGGGGCCGATTCCAGTCCAGGGGCCGATTCCAGCCCAGGGGCCGATTCCAGTCCAGGGGCCGATTCCAGCCCAGG
>NW_006800458.1:62018-69955 GCF_000485575.1 Poecilia formosa | reverse complement strand
ATAAAAAGTCGGGCATTATCATCAATCAATAAAATGGGCCAATCTTGAAGATTGGACTTTATGCCGCTGAGACTTAGCTTTTGTCAACAACTCAGAGGCGGAATTGAGAGGTGTTCGCAACGCAAATGAAGTCCCGGCCGGAACACGGTGCGCTAACACATACCAATCTCTATAACCCCTTATATACATTTACAAACATGAACAGTTCTTAAACTTCAGCATATAACTTCCGTTGGCCTGTTGATGTTCGAGTTCGCTGAAGTCCCGTTACTTTTCCTCTTGTTGGAACCGGATGGACCAAACGAAACCGTCTCGCTCCGCCGACGTCCTCATTAACGGGTCCACACTTCCCATTACTTAATTCTGAACTATCCTCCGCGTATAATCTTTTTTCTAACTCACCAACTATGTTTAACACGAATTTTTTGTTTCCCGTATTGTTCCAATCCCTCTTTCTTTTTTCTCTCCTTCCGCTCTCGTTCTCCTCTCCTCTCCCAGAATCCTCTTTCTCTCCCATTTCTTTCCCTCCGTACACTTCACTTCCCCTCGTAAATCTCAGTTACTCTCAGACATAGGAATTCATCCCTCCCCGTACTCTACAATAAGGTAAATCACCGAAATATACATTTATGTAACTCCCTTACCCATTCTTAACCCCAGTTAGCTATCAAAAGACATAAACCCCCTCTTCTTGTGGTTCTCAAACCCCAGGGCTACACACACACCTCATGTCATCAAGGTGAATGGTGAAGGCTTGCTAGAGGTCAGACATCTTGAATAGATGTTTTGCTTGTAATTTTCTTGCTGTCTGAACAGTTTCTGTTCCCTGAAAGTTCGGCCATATTTCTGTCTTACATCCTGACTTTACATTTTAAAATCGCTGCTGCTCTTCACATTTCTTCTGTCGTCTATAGTGAAACACTCTCGGTCTCCTGACTCTTGGCTCATCTGCACATGTCAGCTGGCCTCTGAAGTTTTGATTTAGCAGAAATTATTTCTGCCTAATTGTAATCTCATAAAAAAGTAAATTACCTAATTAGGGAGAGATTCTTTACTTGAACATACAGTTGAGCCCAAAAATATTCATACAACTGGCATATTTATCTTTAAATTAATCTTTTGTTTTGACCTAAACGTTTCTTCAGACATGTACTAAATTCTGACAGTCTGTGGAGGCAGCTAAAGATTAGGGTGATGGCAAAGAGGCCTTCCATCCTCCAGGACTTGGAGTTCGTCTCCAAAGATAAATACTGAAATTACTGGTGGAAACATGGAAAAAGCTGCTCAGACGTTACAAGAAGCTGAAATGACAGTAACGGTTACTGCACTGAATATTGAGAAGATAAAATATTATTTTGACTTTTCCTCTGGAATCTGTTACTATTTTGGTGCTTTGACCTTTTGTAAATATATAAATCTGTTATTTTAAAGGGAATGTTTAACTCAGAGAACTAACCTTACATGAATATAATTTTTCTTACATCGCNACACACACACCTCATGTCATCAAGGTGAATGGTGAAGGCTTGCTAGAGGTCAGACATCTTGAATAGATGTTTTGCTTGTAATTTTCTTGCTGTCTGAACAGTTTCTGTTCCCTGAAAGTTCGGCCATATTTCTGTCTTACATCCTGACTTTACATTTTAAAATCGCTGCTGCTCTTCACATTTCTTCTGTCGTCTATAGTGAAACACTCTCGGTCTCCTGACTCTTGGCTCATCTGCACATGTCAGCTGGCCTCTGAAGTTTTGATTTAGCAGAAATTATTTCTGCCTAATTGTAATCTCATAAAAAAGTAAATTACCTAATTAGGGAGAGATTCTTTACTTGAACATACAGTTGAGCCCAAAAATATTCATACAACTGGCATATTTATCTTTAAATTAATCTTTTGTTTTGACCTAAACGTTTCTTCAGACATGTACTAAATTCTGACAGTCTGTGGAGGCAGCTAAAGATTAGGGTGATGGCAAAGAGGCCTTCCATCCTCCAGGACTTGGAGTTCGTCTCCAAAGATAAATACTGAAATTACTGGTGGAAACATGGAAAAAGCTGCTCAGACGTTACAAGAAGCTGAAATGACAGTAACGGTTACTGCACTGAATATTGAGAAGATAAAATATTATTTTGACTTTTCCTCTGGAATCTGTTACTATTTTGGTGCTTTGACCTTTTGTAAATATATAAATCTGTTATTTTAAAGGGAATGTTTAACTCAGAGAACTAACCTTACATGAATATAATTTTTCTTACATCGCTGTCCTTCAAAGTGGTTAGAAAAATGCAAGTAATTAAAAAATCTGATGGAAATCCTGAACTGTATTTCTAAACTGTTTCAGGGTTATGTTGATGCTGCAGCAGCTTCTATACTAACCGCTTCTATAGCTGCTGCTGTTCCCACTGAACACCTGACTGCATCAGACGTGTTCATTCACAAACTGCTGCAGGTCACGTGAGCCGCCCAGAAACTTTAACGGGTNCAGGGGCCGATTCCAGCCCAGGGGCCGATTCCAGCCCAGGGGCCGATTCCAGCCCAGGGGCCGATTCCAGTCCAGGGGCCGATTCCAGCCCAGGGGCCGATTCCAGCCCAGGGGCCGATTCCAGCCCAGGGGCCGATTCCAGTCCAGGGGCCGATTCCATGCAATTCAACAGCTGAACTAAACTGATGCAGAATGAGGCTTTTTATGTTTAATGAGGGCAAAATTATTGCCAACAAATTAAAATCTTATTTCTGTTGAAAATATCAGGGACAGCATGAAGTGTATTTTCATAACTACGCTTTTATCATTGAGCCTAATGTCACAGTCAAATGAAATTTAGCTCTGATGCATCCAAATCTACTTCTGAGTGATTTTTGTGTTCATTTTGATTAATTATAGATTTTAACACATATTTTTCCACATATAAAGATTACGCCTGGAACCTGTTATTGATATATTTATGGTAACATCTATAATCACAAGCTGCATCAGCAGCGGTGAACAAAGCTGCGTCTCTCGGCCCTCTGAGGTTTATTTCTGCTTCTAAACGATCTGATTGGACAACTGCTGTGTTCAAGTTGTGCTAAAAGGCGTTAGCCTGTCAGCGAAGCTATTCAAGCCTAAAGTAGCATCTCAATGCTAAACATGTAGCAGCAGCACAGGTGCTAATGCTAATGTTAGCTTCCAAGCAGATATTGGTGTTTGTCTCCATTGTTGACCTTTGACCCCTGAAGAGAGGAGCGGCTGACTGATTTAATCATGAGCTGTTTTATTCTGTCATGTTCTTGTAAATCTTATTAAAATTAGTTTTCTTTGCTTTTGCTGGTTTTTCATTTAAAGTTCTTTTGATGGGAATCTATGGTGACTTTAGGCAGAAAGATGAACGACAGTTTGATTACAATCAGAGGCAAATAAACTCAACAAGTGTGTCAGCCATGAAGTCTGGCTGATCAGATGTGACGGCTAAATGAGCCGCAGCCAAACCAGTTTGATTAAACAGGTTTCCTGTCTGCAGCACTCAGAAAACTTTCACCAATTTACCCGTCAAACCTCATCAACATTTTTAACGTCTAATTTATTTCATCCGTTTTGAACACCTTCATTTCAGGGAAGAGCCTCTTCCAGCACAGACCCTGAAAACTCATCCTGCTTTAATCATAAACTAAAAAACTTTCAAAAAACAATAAATATCCAGAGAAGAAACAGAGAAATCAGATTTCCACTGAGGCCTAAATGTCTTTGATCTGGAGCTCCATGAAACCAGCCAGACCAGGCACACACACACACTCACACACACAGCTGTGGGTCCATGCATAGGTGTGTGTGTGCGCATGTGTGTGTGTGTGGTGAATAATTATGTGTCTTTCTACAAAATGTCAGTGGACTTCAAAGAACATCAGACAAGTATACACACACACTGCATAACCCATTATTCAGAGAAATGGGCCAGAATAAATTTGTCTGCTGTGTGTTTTTGTCGTGTATCTGCGTGTGTGTGTGTGTGTGTGTGTGTGTGTGGGATGCTTGTGCAGAGGAGACTGTATTATTTAGAGAGCACTGCATGGCTGCAGGTGTAGATGTTGGTTTCTAGCTGGAACCTAAATGTTTACAGATAAGTGATGTTTTTCTGAGTGTCGCCATGGAAGCGGGGTTCGATCAGGATGAAGGTCTTGATTCACAAGTTATTTCAAATAACTGAACTAAACATTCAGAAGTTTTTTGTAAAGTTGTTAAAGTTTTCTGCCACTCTTCTCCATCTTATATCACACATTTTAGTCAACTTAGTGCAGAAGAAATATGAATGTGGTGATTTGGTCAGATTAGAACCTGATAACATGCTGAACTTTCACTGTCAGCTGTTCTCTTCTTTCATTTTTATTCTTTCATTTATCAGTTTATTCAGTCATCACAGAATGAAGCATTCTGCTGATCATTTCACCTTCTCCTGTCTTACACACTCTTATCATTATGTTATCACTTAAACAATCACCTGACTTAGAAACCAAAGTCAGTGAGGTCCATTAAAATAAACATTGTTTCTCTGCCGTTAATAAATGTAGATTAATGATTGCAGATTTCCCATCATTTAAGCTCTATAACACAGAATTAGGATAAAACCCAGGATAAAGTGTACAGCATAAAAAAGATCCCACATGGATTTAAATCCACTATTGAGTTGAAATCAGCCTGAGGTGGAAAAGGACAAAATGTCTGTAGAATGAAGTTTGTCGTCTTTGCTCAGCATCTTCACATCAAATGGTCTGAAGCAGCAACACGCCAAGAACTCCACCTTAAGACAGAAACTTCCAAACAGGACGATTCAATAATCCCATTTCACTTTGTGTGCCTCTTCAACACAGGCCACAAACAGGAACAGGAGCATTACAGGGACATAAATGTTTTATATTAAAACAGTATTAATCTAACTAACCTGCAGCCAAAAACACAGAATGCTTCACATAACTAGCCATCAGAGCAAACATGTTACTTCTCAGAAGCTGCACACAAACACCCACCAGAAAAACCTCCTGGGATGAGGTGGACATGAATCAGGAAGATAAACCTTAAGACGTTTGGAGCACTAAAACATCTAGAAGTGGCAACTGAGGAACTGATGGTCCAAATATCATAAAAACTGCAAATCTCCTCTGAGGCCCATAAACTTATGGTAGGATTCAAATCCTCCTAGTTTAGTAGCAGCAGCTTCTAAAAAATGTTTCATTTCCCATCCACAGCATTGAGGTACTAAACGTTCAACGGTGAGAGCACCTCTGACTGATAGTATCTACATATTCTGGTACGGCTGCGTTTCCTCACAGATGAACTGGTTCACCGCAGTAACAGCCTGACAGAACCAATTTCTCCACATAATGTGTTTTTAATCACTGATGTGATGCAGCTGCTTAGGAGCCCATATCCCTCTTATTGACTCATTTCTTCAATGCAAACTATGTTTAATAATCCAGAAGCAGCCAACTGGATCTTTGCATTGGTGGGCATCTGCTAGAAAATGTACATCTACACAGAAATATGGAGAAATGGTTAACTGCAGGGCCAGACATCCATTTCAGCCAGTCTCATTAGCAGCTAAAGTGCCTCTGACTGATTTTTCACATGCATTTGCATCCTCCCTAATAAAGCACCATATTTTTTACTGTGAACATTTGTTTAATGGCATAATAAGTTTGTTTATGCTCACAAACTAAAGAAGCAGCTGGTGACAGCTCGATTTGAGGTGGGATTTCCTCATTTGTTCCTGATCCTGTATGATGGGAACGCAGCGGAGCGTTCAGCCTGAGCTGGCAGCTTCTGGGCTGATTAGCATCCATATGTGACTCCAACAGGAATGGAGGCTTTCCATCAGTTTCCATCAGCAGACGGTCAAGTCAGTCCTGAGCGATTACAACAGCAAACACAGGCAACATAAAAACAACCAGTCTGAGCTCCTGCTCAGGTCACTTCGAATCAGGCATTTAGCTTTATTTATTAACAAATAAATCTCTCTTTCTTTCATTATTATGACTTTTAACAAATGAAAATCATTTAGGTAATTTTATCTGATTAATACAAGAGAAGTTTGCTCTGATTTAAATTCAGACAGTGAGAAAAAATGGTGCATGTAAACTTCTGGTTTCCACTGTAGAGAACAGGCAATTAAATCTTATTACAGTAAAACATGAAGAGAGCAGGTTTATGGTATGCAAGTCAGTGAATTAATACATTTTACTCCAGATAACTTTAACAAGGTTGAAACCCAGAAGCGTTTCTGAAGCAGCTGGTATGAATCTGCAGATCAGAACTGATCCAGTGATTCATCTGCTCAGTTTCTCTGGTGGAAGGCTGAATTTAAATCGAACTGGTGCTGGTGAGCGGAACCACGCCGCACCGCACCACACCGCGCCGCACCGCACCGCACCGCGCCGCACCGCGCCGCGCCGCCTGCCACACGCAAGTAAGTGGAATGTTAACAGTCAGGCAGCCAGGGGCGGATCTACTGGGGTGGCAGCTGCCACCCCAAACGAGGGCCTTGCCACCCCTGTTGCCACCCCAGCTAGCGATAATGAATTCAATAAGTAGTTATGGCAAATCGGAGATTAAGTGCATGAATCTCTTTTTTTCCGACAACTTTTAATGCAACACAATGTAACCTGACACCTGAGTAGGTGCGAGAGAAAGACAGTGTGTGAGGCAGCAGCATTGATATGAATATAAATTACTGGACTGGACATTAGTGACTTATCGTGCGCCACTGCTGTCCATTGAGTCAACATTATGGGTGGTCAGGAAAATACCACAGGCGCACAAAGAATCTGAAAAATGGACGCAATATTTAGCGGTTAATTCAACCCTATGAATTAGATAACAACGGCTTCAGATTTCACAGGTGAGGAAAAAGTTTTAACTTAAAGAAAACATTGAATAAGTGAGCAGTGGGTCAGTTATACTAGCCTAACTGTTAGCCTGCTATTGACATTGATAGCCTTAGCATGTGCTGCACAGTTCGGTGTGTTTTGGTTCCGTTAGCATTAAACAACCCGCCATCAAGTCATCAGTAGAGCAGCTGTTTAAATCAGCTAATCAACCACCGCGGTGATCAGGTGAAAACTTATTAATAATCACAATATAGACATTAAGCCTGACAGCATAATGTAACAGACTGGATGTTCTGTTTTAGTGTCTTTGCTACTTTTTTGTGTGGGAACTGTTTGTTTTTTGGTGTTGATTCCCATGATCGGTAATCTCTGCTCTATCTGCTCGTTGAGCTGTTGTCTGTCGGTTGCCATGGCAACGGGTAAAGCCGATACGCAGCAAGAAAAGGCAGAATAGAAGTGGTGTTTGGTTCTTCACCTGTTTATCAGCTGTATTGTGGCGCACTGTCTGCAGCCGCTGCAATTCCTAAAAACAAGCGACAAAAACTGAACTAATCATCAAACTACGGCTCCTACAGCATATTTAAAAAAAAAACGATTGACCAATATAAATAGAAATTCGCTCCTTCTTGGATCTTGACAGAACTAACAGAAACAAAATTGTTTATAGATTTGTATCACGGAGAATTTATCAATCAGTTTTCTCCTCTTTATTTTAAATCGTATTTAATAGATATATCTGATAACAAATTATGGTGCTACAAATACTTTTGTGACAGATTTCTGCTCGTCCTGCATTGGGATAAAATGGTTTTCTGGACACAATGAATCACATAGTGACTAATAGGCTCTGTCCAATCCAATAATACATATCAATTAGCAGGAGTATGAAAGACATAAAAATAATTAACTATCCTATATTAACAAATTATATTTAATCGTCAGTGCTACATAAAGCTCATTTTGAAACAATGCAAGTTAAAAACAATATTTTACAATAAGAAAATCAAGTAAATTAAGTCCAATGTTCGGTCTGTGTAAGCTAAACGCGAGAATAAGACGCGTTATTTATATGCCTATATATATA
>NW_006800458.1:56008-59853 GCF_000485575.1 Poecilia formosa | reverse complement strand
ACCCTGACCTTCATCTACCCTGACCTTCATCTTCATTTCACACTAATCCACCTTCATTAATAATTGACATCTAATCTCTGAAGCAGCAATAAAAGAAACCATTTATTTTATTTTCCTCAGGCCAGCCTGACCAACTCGACTCTGCAACAAAAGATCGAAACAACCTAAAGATTGAAACAAAGGAAGGTCACAAGAGCTCCTAGCTGAGGTGTATAATTAGGTTGAAACCCGAGTTCTGAAGTTACATCAGGACTGGTCATCCTGTGGAAGATGTTTAATTATATACTAGCTGTGTTGCTCGGCTTACCACAGCTAATGAGTTTTAACATCCAGCATGGAGGATGCATTGTGCCCTAAAGCTGCTGTAACCAAACATGCCCTGAGTCCTGAGCAGACATTGAGAAACTAGAATCGGGTTTCTAGAGTTCAGTAACTATGAATCCAGCTCATCGTTGTTTCAGCTCCTAGCTAGACGTTAAAAGCTTTGATCAGCAGATAATCTGACAGTTAGTTCAGACACTCAAAGAATTTCTTAAAGCAGCATTTTAACTGAGGAGCTACATGTATGAATTTGAGACGTTTAACAGAGTCAGGACATTAAATGATAAAAATGTGATTGATTAATCAGAAGCAACAGTTCAATCTACAAACATCAGTGGCTGCATATTTGGTGATGATGATGTTTGCATGTTTTGACTAATTTTGTCTGATATTAGAGTGAATATAATAAAAGCAAGACAATAAAAGCACAGATGCTAAAATTTAAATATTCAAAGCAATAAAACTAAAATAGAATAAAATCCAAATGGCAGAAAGTCAAAGTGAATTCAACCTTTTCTGTGTAACATGAGTCCAGATTATTCACAGAAAACTTGAGGACCTTTTTGTAAAGCATATGTATGACAGGAAACTAAATTCACTCTTAAGTTAATGTCAAATAAAGCTTCCCAATGATACTGTTTGGAAGCAATCATGTCTATAGATGAGGATCAATAACTCCCACTGTAGGCTGACATCTTTAAAGTGGATCCGGTCAGGATTACAACCCAGAACGTCATAAGTCTGAAACAAAACGCTTCAGAGGCAGAGTTTCAGTGAATACATCCTGGGAGAGAAATGTCCTGAAGACGGATTATCTCAAATGCAGCAGCAGCAGCGTGGAGCTTCATAAAGAGTTTCTAATATTACTTTGAAACGTCTGTCATCACTTGCTGTCTGATTAATTTGAATAATTATTGGTTCGTTTAGCAGCACAGAGATCATTTAAACCCCACATTGTCAGTTAATCCTTATAATTAAAATAAACAACATAAAAACTAAAAGTACGCAGTGATGATGCAACAGGACACTGGGAATTTCAACATCACTTTGTACAATGGTAGCAAATCAAAAGGGCCTTTCATACCTCAGAAACAAAATCTGAATGTTTGCTTCATGTTGAGATTCATGTAATAAATGTCTTGATATGGAAGCCAGATAGGAGCCAATGAGGCGGCAGCGTTTCAACGTTTCCTCCACAAACTCCAAATGAAAATTCCTGTCAGTCAAAATCTACTTTCAGAAAATTGATAAATAAAAATGGTTCAGACAGTTTGATGGTTCCCTGCATGGACAGTTTTTGTTATTTAAATCTTGATTTAAACCAGATAAATAAAGATGAGGAGGCTTCCTGATTGAGCCTGAATCATTCCTTATTTGAACTCCTCTGCCTTTTCTATCATCTTTTATTCTTTAAATAAAACCTTTAAATCTAATATTTGACCCACAGATTAAGATGATCTGACTGTCTGACTGAATGGTTCAGCTGCATTGTTCATACATGTCCAACTCACCAACTCATTGCAATCGTTGGCTCTTTGGAGGATTCGTATTGAGTTCAAGGGGAGCTGGTGTGTATTACACACACATTTCTGCTGTGTGGTTTTGCATTTAGCTGCTGCTATTTTAACGCTCGTCTTCAGAGATATAAACAGAGTGTGGTGTCAACCAGAGCTGGAACATTCAGAGGAACGAACCACTGTGAAGTTGACAGCAGTTGGTATTTTTGATCATTCGCACTTTGAAGTCCAAGCCGATGCTGTGATTGTTGCTCTGTATTTGCTTCTGGGATTTGCCATGTTTGCCTTTGTTGAAGCCGCTGCTCTGCTGTTAGTAAGCTGGGGAAATAATACACAGGGGACAGAAGCATTTCTTTTTAAAATAGGTCATAATGTTGCTGTATTTTTCTTAAAAGCTGCACAACTCAAAGAACCTTCAGTTGTTTTTTATAACTAGAAATTTTACACAGCTGAGTTTTTGGTCTGCTTTCCAGCATGTGTTCCTTCTCTGTCTAAAGGTTTTGTCTCACATACAAACCAATAAAACCCAATGGGATAAAATGTAGATTCCTGAAAACTTTCGTGTCGACTGATTCATCCAGTTTTCTCTCATAAAACCCAAACATGCGACCAGATGAACTGCACTAAACTGGTTTAGATTATTTTATATTTCCTGATATACGTTCTGATTCCTCTTCATGTTCCAAACATAGTTATGGAGAACTGCAGGGTTTGTGCCTCCAACATGCTGCCAATCAGTGACATGTTTAGAATTAGATTTCATTCTTATGCTGATAATATTCTACTATTTTGACCAAATAAAGAAAGAAGAAACGCATTAAAATATACTGACATCTATTAATAATTTAAAACTAAATCTTCTTTTAGTGATAAGGCTCTTAGTTGGAGTGACTTGCATTAAATGAGCTTTATTTCTCTAAACGTTTACAACAATTTTCAGCTTTACGATGTTTTGTGAGGAAATGAACCGAGCTTCTAAACAAACAGAATTATTTTTGCTTCTGTTTCTTAATGTTTCCACAGAAAGTATCCCTGGGTAAGTGCCTCAAAACTGGTACCATGTATTAACATGTTATTAACAGAATTTCAAATCAATAACCAGTGACGCCATATTTTTATAAAAATAGTTCACAGCTGGATAAAGAGCAGAAAACAGAACCTACAGCTCTGTGTGTGATCGTCCCTGAAACAGGCCGTCCTGACCCAAACGTCTCCAGCCACCTTCCTCTGACTCACCATGCTTGAATCTAAATGTACATTTTAAAGTTAACAATGTGCAATCAGCGAGCCGTCGGCATGCTGACTGATTGCTGCAGGTCAGACGGAGCGCTGGCAGAGAGACGAAGGCAGAAATAATGAGAGGAGTGTGTTCTGCTCTCATGTCGCCCGCTGTGTCGTTAGCTGGTGATTACAACCGTAATGACCCTGTAACTCCAACACCTGTCAACTTTACATTCACTGCTTTTCATTATGCTGCTTGTTTCTCCTTCGGCTCGTCCTGCAGGCTTGAATCAGAGTGAGGGACGCTGAGGGTCTCGTTCCACTAAGGATGCTTCAGGAGGTCCTGCAGGTGTTTAGTGATCCTTGAACCAAATTACCTGGACTTTGATTTCTCAGCTGATCAGCGCTGGTTACAGAGGTCACCAGTTCAGCTCCTACTTCAAACAAATGACCTCACAAATCTGCAACTGGGTGGAATAAAAACTCACAACCTGTCAACCTGCTGACACCCAGCAGGTAAAGATGTGTAAAAATAAATCAATCTACTGAAGCAGCTTATGTGCATGTGGACAATTTTATGAAAATCCATCCATAAAAATCCATCCTTTATTTTGAGTATATTTTGTTAGTGTGGAGAAAAATCCCTCGTTAAGGAATGATGATCAAGTTTTCATTTGATTTTACAATTTGTCCTAAAGGAAGTAAAAACCTTTAAAGAACCCCAGAAGAAGAAAAATACATACATAAATAAATATTACTGATGTATCGCTACAGTTTAAAGCAGGG
>NW_006800458.1:48432-54685 GCF_000485575.1 Poecilia formosa | reverse complement strand
AGTGAAGTCGCTTAATTTAATTTATTATACGTTATTACGGTCACAGTCAGTGATTTTTGTCACTATGGAGAAAAATGTATGCATTTAATCTGCTTAATTTGTGATGGGATCTGGATTCACGGTGAATATTAACTAAACCGCATAAAATGCGGCTAAATAGCCGATGTTAGTATGATTGTAATTTCACGGATAAAAATAGTACATGACCGATTTTTTTAATGTTGTCGGTCAAGATAACGGATAACAAAAAAGTCTAGCGCCACCTGCCGCCGTGACACCAGCTCACACATCTTCATTCTCAGTCTTACTTATAAATCGATTTTTATTTTCTTGGACGTTTTGATGTTAGCTTGTCGAAGTCTCAGTTTTATTCGCTGGGAAAATCAATAAGCAGCTTGAGGTGACTCTGCTGCTCTCTAGTGGCGAGAAGCCGTAATGTTGGTTGGTAACAATCGGAATGCATTATGGGAGATGTAGTTTGTAGTCAATTCGTGCTCAAAACTTATTTTAAGTCAATCATCGGCCTATAAAATGCTGGGGGGCCAAATGTGGCCCGCGGGCCTTGAGTATTACGCCACAGAACTGCCAATTGGTAATTGAAGTAAAGTAGCTTCGATTTCAAAGAAGCCGACATTGAAGTCGATTGGCAAGTGAACCATCACCAAAGAGGAAGGCTCTTGTTGTCTCACTGCACCCCAAGAGATGCGTAACCTACAAAAACCATTTCTGTCTGGTTTCGAACCAGAGACCTTTTGCATGTAAAGCAAACGTGATAACCACTACACTACAGGAACTGAACTTCTCTGGTTTGTTTCAGTTTGAGGTTCCAAAGTTGATGATGTGATGATGCAACGCATGAAAATTTCAACTGAGGTTTGCACTCAGATAACAGACCATGACACCACAGAACCTTGTTGACCTTTAGTAAACACCTGTGATGTATAGAACATGCAAAATCTGGTTTCGAACCAGAGACCTTTTGCATGTAAAGCAAACGTGATAACCACTACGCTACAGAAACTCATGCCGTTTGCAGTGTTCCTGGTAGATGATCCACATTTTGTTAGAGACTAACGTCAACGATGGGCATGGAACAATGTCAAATACTTAAACCACAGATCCTCTCAGAGAGCACAGTAACTTGGTGAACAAACTGTCAGACTTATACTTGTGCCTAATTTCACATTACAGTCCATAAACTAACCCTGGGATCAAAAAATGTATTGAANAGAAACTGAGATCAATGTGTGAAACTTGAGGAGCAAAACCAAAAGTTTTCATGTTGGTTGAAAATCACCGTTTGGTTGAAGTTCCTGTTCCAGTGAACGTCTCACTGAATGTTTATCGTCACAAAGAGCTTCTGGAAATTAAGCTCCCATCTTTTCATTGATGTCGGAGCTAATGCAGCTCCGTGTGTTTGGGTGAGCAGGACCACTGATTTGTTTGCTTGTTTTGAATTTGCATAGCTGCACTAATTTTCTGTCTCATTTTAAAACATCTCAATTACGGCTCCAAACACCTGCGTCGCCCCCCTCTGCATGCGGCGGATGATGTTATGATGTTATGCAGGATCCATTATCCCACTGGCGGCTCCAGGAACACTGAGGCAGGGCTTAGTGCCAACATGTCAGCTATCTGTGTGAGGAGCTCAGTGGGAAAAACATTCAGACCTGAGAATAGGAATCATTTTAATGCAGATCTCTCCAAAGTCACAATGTAATAGAACCACAATGAGAAACAACTTTTTGTTCTGAAGGACAGCAGAGCTCCTTCACAAGCAGCCGACCTTCTGGAGAGGCGACACAAACACACCCTGACGTGATGACAGAGGAGGGGAGGCGACTCGCAGGTAAAGTCACTTCACAGCAACGTTCCCATTAGCAAACAGGGATCCACTGGAAACATTAAGGAAATTGGCTGCAAGGTTGTTCACAGCTGGTCCACTGTGATCGGAAATGAGTTCTACAAACAGCATTAAGAAAGTCAAGCCAGTGCATGTGTGTTTAGGAGCGAGTCTCCTGCCTTCCTGAGTCCTCACCATGTCTCAGTGGAAGACGGCCCAAACCGGGTTCTACAGAAGTCAGATGGAGCTGAGAACAATAAATGATGGAAGGAGATGCAGAGATGATGCTTCTGCTTTTCGAGCCTCAATAAAAATAATTCCTTTCAAACTATAGAATAAGTTTTCAGCGTTGGACACATTGTGGAGGTTTATCCGTCTCCATGCTGAGTTCTTGATCAGCGAGTCGAATTCATGAGTTTGATTCATTAATACCAAAATACAGCTGGTCCATTTCTCATGCTACCTTTAGGAGCTAGCAGGACAAAATGGCATCAAACTAAAGTTTTCCATTGTCTTTGTTAGCTTGTATCTGAGCTACGCCTTAAAGAGGACGTTCCTTTAGCTCTGGCTTTACAACCAGCTGAACGAGACAGAAGGAAAACACAGAATACATCTCAGTAAACAGTTGGCTATGCTAACACTCAGGAACGAACCGTAACATCGGTTTGACTGGAAATCACTGACATGTTCAGAACAATATTGTTTTTGGCATAAAACTTCAACTTGCATCAAGAAAACATCAGACAAGAAAATTAGTAAATATAGTTAAAAAAACATGCAGCAACTTTGATCCTCATTTGATCCTAATCAGAAATTTAACATGAGTTTCTCTGTTGGCTGTGTTTGTTTTATTTTTCTGCTGTTTAATTTTATAATTTGTTTTTGATTCAGTTCATTTTTATTTGTCATTCCTGCCTCCATTCACTTTTATTTGCTCCTGGTTTCCTGGGTCTGGTACCGGGTCTGGTACCGGACCGCGGTCCTCTCTGTCAGAACCCCGTTCTGTTGCTTCATGTCTCCGTTCCTCTGGAGCAGATAGGATGGGAATAAAGTATCACAATGTTTTTTAAATCAGCTGCAAAGAGGAGAAATTTTGTCCTGACATTTTTTGCCTTTAGATTAAAATATTTGAACTTCTGAAAAGTCAAACTGATGATGCGAAATAATAAATAAAAAGAAAAAAAATGCAGTTTATCTGTGATTAATGCCAAACAGGAAACTAGAGGAAGTGAGGCATTTAGGTTGGCAGTCACCAGATAATGAGTATCAAAGATATTTTATGTTTTCATATTTGCATATTAATCCAGTTATGGTTCTGTTGAGCAGCTGAAGATGATCTTCTGTAACGATGTTTCCTGGACCGATGAGGTGATTCTGCAGATGAAGCTACTTCAGGTAAATGACAGACGTTTCTCTCTCCTCCTCTCCCTCCTTCCATCTTGTCTCTATTTGTCTTTTTCTCTGATGAACCGTTTCACTTCCCTGACCTCAGCTGTGAAACCATCCTTTTAAATCCTTCAGTCTTTTCTCTGTTTTCTCTCTCTCACTTCATCCCTTCCTTCTCCCTGCCGGATGACTTTGAGTTTGTCGTTATACCTCCTCCTCTCCTCCCTCCAGGCCTAACAAGCGCCTTGCTCCCTTCGTTTCACACCTCCTCTTCTCTCGTTTCCCCTGTTGTTCCCTCTGCCTTTGTTCTTCATCTCCCTCTTTCAATTAGCTGCTCTGCCCAGCGCCTGGCAGGCTGGCCNATGGTTTAAAGGTTTATTATTTTTACTGCAAAGAAAATAAAGCACAACAAAACGCTGAAGTGATCAATTAAAGTCAAATGAACTTTAAAGTTTCTTTAACTTAAAACCCAAACTGCACCATCCAGATGAGTCACATTCAGGTTCAGACCTTTAATCCTCAGCTTTGCTCAGAATCTGCTAAACTTGGGTTAAAACTCGACTCTCGATTCGGAGCGTCTGCAGATGTGAAAGGTTCAATATTCACACATTTCTTTAACTTTCCTACAAAAACTCAGCAGTGCAACATTTCTGCGTATTTAAACGAAGGCTGCACAATATTAGAAAATCATACAAATGTGATAATATGAATTAATATTACAATGACAACATGAGCTGAAATATCTTTCTCCTCAGTGTTTCAGTCTCTCTGTGACCTTTAACCTTCTGGGTGATGTCATTAGTGTCCGGTGAGACTGTGTCCAACTGGTTAAATGTTGCTTGAAAAATACACGTTCATGACACTTGGAATATATTAGCCAATAATTATTGCTCCCCAACAGTCCTTTGCATTATTATTATTGCACACCAATAATAAGACACACTCACAGCTGCATAGATCACTGTGCATCATCAGCACATCTCTTTCCATATGTAGTTTAAAAAAAGACAGTTTGTAAATCAAACTTTGTCTAAAGAAAATCTGTAGGATTGTAGCTACATATTTAATTTATTTGGTGAACATAGATAATGTTTATTAAAAGTCAATGAATGTAACAAAGAAAAGCAAAATTAAAGATTATAAAGCATATTGTTAATGCAGAGCAGTTAGAAAATGAATACAGGACAAAAAATTACAATATGTATCAAATGTTTATGTTCCAGAACTGATTTCTAATTGGTTTTCTGCATTATTCTGTAAATAAATGATTCCATCACTGTCAAGGAGAAACTTTACTAAGTTTATACAAGTTATATCAGAATCTGTGCAAAAGGTTTAATAGGAAAACATAATAGAAACTGAGATCAATGTGTGAAACTTGAGGAGCAAAACCAAAAGTTTTCATGTTGGTTGAAAATCACCGTTTGGTTGAAGTTCCTGTTCCAGTGAACGTCTCACTGAATGTTTATCGTCACAAAGAGCTTCTGGAAATTAAGCTCCCATCTTTTCATTGATGTCGGAGCTAATGCAGCTCCGTGTGTTTGGGTGAGCAGGACCACTGATTTGTTTGCTTGTTTTGAATTTGCATAGCTGCACTAATTTTCTGTCTCATTTTAAAACATCTCAATTACGGCTCCAAACACCTGCGTCGCCCCCCTCTGCATGCGGCGGATGATGTTATGATGTTATGCAGGATCCATTATCCCACTGGCGGCTCCAGGAACACTGAGGCAGGGCTTAGTGCCAACATGTCAGCTATCTGTGTGAGGAGCTCAGTGGGAAAAACATTCAGACCTGAGAATAGGAATCATTTTAATGCAGATCTCTCCAAAGTCACAATGTAATAGAACCACAATGAGAAACAACTTTTTGTTCTGAAGGACAGCAGAGCTCCTTCACAAGCAGCCGACCTTCTGGAGAGGCGACACAAACACACCCTGACGTGATGACAGAGGAGGGGAGGCGACTCGCAGGCAAAGTCACTTCACAGCAACGTTCCCATTAGCAAACAGGGATCCACTGGAAACATTAAGGAAATTGGCTGCAAGGTTGTTCACAGCTGGTCCACTGTGATCGGAAATGAGTTCTACAAACAGCATTAAGAAAGTCAAGCCAGTGCATGTGTGTTTAGGAACGAGTCTGCTGCCTTCCTGAGTCCTCACCATGTCTCAGTGGAAGACGGCCCAAACCGGGTTCTACAGAAGTCAGATGGAGCTGAGAACAATAAATGATGGAAGGAGATGCAGAGATGATGCTTCTGCTTTTCGAGCCTCAATAAAAATAATTCCTTTCAAACTATAGAATAAGTTTTCAGCGTTGGACACATTGTGGAGGTTTATCCGTCTCCATGCTGAGTTCTTGATCAGCGAGTGGAATTCATGAGTTTGATCATTAATACCAAAATACAGCTGGTCCATTTCTCATGCTACCTTTAGGAGCTAGCAGGACAAAATGGCATCAAACTAAAGTTTTCCATTGTCTTTGTTAGCTTGTATCTGAGCTACGCCTTAAAGAGGACGTTCCTTTAGCTCTGGCTTTACAACCAGCTGAACGAGACAGAAGGAAAACACAGAATACATCTCAGTAAACAGTTGGCTATGCTAACACTCAGGAACGAACCGTAACATCGGTTTGACTGGAAATCACTGACATGTTCAGAACAATATTGTTTTTGGCATAAAACTTCAACTTGCATCAAGAAAACATCAGACAAGAAAATTAGTAAATATAGTTAAAAAAACATGCAGCAACTTTGATCCTCATTTGATCCTAATCAGAAATTTAACAAGTTTCTCTGTTTTCTGTGTTTGTTTTATTTTTCTGCTGTTTAATTTTATAATTTGTTTTTGATTCAGTTCATTTTTATTTGTCATTCCTGCCTCCATTCACTTTTATTTGCTCCTGGTTTCCTGGGTCTGGAACCAGACCAGGTACCTGGTCCGGTACCTGGTCTGGTACCAGACCTGGTACCTGGTCCGGTACCTGGTCTGGTACGGGTCTGGTACCTGGTCCGGTACCTGGTCT
>NW_006800458.1:39883-47920 GCF_000485575.1 Poecilia formosa | reverse complement strand
TGCCCAGCGCCTGGCAGGCTGGCCGGCGGTGTGGGCAGTCTGCGGCCGGACCAGGTGTTCTACCTGCTGCTAATGGGGATCAGGAAGATTCAGGGACAAATGAGAAACAGAATCTGAGTCGGTCAGAGCAGCAGGCGGGGGTTGGGGGTCTGCTGAAAGTGAATTCATAGCATCTGATTCATTCCGTCTGATTTTAAATCATTGTAACTGGCTGCACAGTGTCCCTCCTACAGAAACGTGGGGCCGGGCCCCTCCTGGCCCTCCCATGAAGAGCCCCTGGCTGACAGACGAAGTGCATCTGGAAACCTGATAGAAACTCCTTCCAGCGCCTCCTAAAGCCTCCGGCTGAGTCTCACGTTTCCTCCCTGCGATTCTCTCTGATTCTGCTGGACTATTGAATAAATGATGAAACCAGATATGACTCTGCATTCACTCCAGTATTTAGTTTCTCTTCCTCTTACAGCCGATGTTGCTGCCTTTCAGCTCTCATTCTGAATAAATGATGAGATTCCAGCGTTTCTCATGCAACCGCCGCTTTTATCTAATTTGTTTCATCTTCTTTTCATCTGATAATTGCTACAAGATCTTTGCACGAATACATGAGAACTAGTCAACCCACTTGGTTGAACAAATAGCAAGAAATATCAAACTGTTCATACGTTATGCTCCTCTTGATCGGGGAACAGAAGTTATGGACGTACGCTTTGATATTTGAAAATGCAACATGGAGAGATCTTGAAACTAATAAATTTACACGTTGGCTCCGCCTCCAAACTTTCACAACAAAAGCTGGAAAATTCATGTATCTGATAAACTCCCATATCGATGGAACTTATAAAGTCATAGCTTCAGTAAATTAAATGTTTGTCTGCAATATGTAAATTATGAATTATGAATATTAAAATAATTAGTCATTAACTTCCTGCATTGCCAGGAATCATTCACATAAGTTGCTTTACATCTGGAAAAATTAATACATTTAAAATCTTTACTTTTATTGTTAACATTTCACTGAAATAATTTTGGCTTCAACACTGCAACTTCTTTATGAAGCAGAAGAGAAACTCTAAAATTAAACTTCTGAAACCTTTATTAAACTCTTTATATTTTAAAAACGTTCATTTAAAACATAATAAATATATCCACCCATCTTCTGTACACCCTTGTCCCTCACTGGGGTCAGGAGGTGCTGCTGCATTACGTTTTGGGCGAGAGGCGGGGTCACCTGGAAAGGTCACCAGTCTGTGCAGGGCAACACAGAGACGCACAG
This sequence comes from Poecilia formosa, assembly GCF_000485575.1. Lineage (NCBI taxonomy): Eukaryota > Metazoa > Chordata > Actinopteri > Cyprinodontiformes > Poeciliidae > Poecilia > Poecilia formosa. The sequence continues at coordinate 46,650 of NW_006800458.1, read as the reverse complement.
GACACACACACAGGACACACACACACACAGGACACACACATACACACAGGACACACACACACACACACACAATTCTGGAGAGGCCAATCAACCTGACAGTCATGTTTTTGGACTGTGGGAGGAAACTGGGGTACCCAGAGAAAACCCACCGTGCACAGGGAGAACATGCAGAAGGACCGGGCCCGGGAATCAAACCCAGAACCTTCTTGCTGCAAGGCAGCAGCTCTACCAACTGCTCCACTGTGCAGCCCTTTAAATATATAAGTTGACAAATTAGCTGTGGCATGTCATGTTTTCTTCTGTTTGAAATCTTTATTGATTTTGGTTGCTAAAACATGACACCCTTTGTTGTACAATATATTAAAAGCATTTTCTTAGTTTACTAGCTGAACTTGTAAGTCACAAATCTGGATCCTTGACTTCACCTGCAGGAACGTTAACGTCCTGCCGGCCAAACCGCAGAGGAAAGTCCAGTTCTTATCGCAACTCAAGAATCAACCAGAGGGCAATTTTTTTAATCAGAGAAGAAGAATTTCTCTAAATATCAGTGAAGAGCGTTCCAACCTCGTCCTCCTCCCTGCTTCTTTAAGGTCTTTGTTATAGCGCCCCCTTCACTTCCAGAGTGCAATGGTTCATTAATGGTATTGGTGTGGCGGCTGACTCCGCCCCTTCCTTTTCCCAACATGAAACTGTGATGAACTGACAGTCAGTGGACTGGCTGGGCCCGATCAGGTCCAGAAGTCGTTTTTCAGCATGTTGAGTTTCAGACATTGTGAAGATGTTAGTGTCTCATGAATGTGATGCATCGGCTGGGTGCAGCTGCGTCTGCTGCTCTGCTCTGGCCTTTCTTTTGTTTTGCAGTTGACATAAATCATAAAACTACCTGAGCAATGCAGCAAACCGTCCTGCAGACGGCGGTTCTGGAACCTGGCTCACCATCTGCACAGGAAGTGGCTGTTCTGGTGGACAACATGGCAGCTGGTTAGCATGTGGCTGTTCCATCCTCCATGTTTCCTCCTGTCTGTTTCAGTAAACATGCAGGTTCTACACAACCCAAATCACTCTCACTACAAAAGAACTGCCAACTGCAAAACAGATTACAGCGACTGTGTGTGGCTGATAAAACGCCTGCACCAAGTAGTTACAAGTTTCATTACGCTGCATGGAGCATCCAGATCATCTGCCCTGCTGCAGCTAATGCTGTGGCGCCGCATCAGTAGCCGGGTAGAACCGGACCACGTTTGGACCTGATAAGGCGAAACTCAATGGAAAGCTGCTGGGATCCTGCAGCTCAGCAGGGTTTGGGATTTTCTCTGGATAAAAGCTTTCAGTTCGGCTCCAGAGACAGAAACACGCTGATTTTAAAGGTTTATTACTGATAACTAAACTCTGAACTCTGACACTAAGAGTCTTAACTTTTTATTTTCACCTATGAAATGTTTTTTTTCTTCCTTGCAGAGTTTTTAGAGGCGAGAACAAGGAGCTGTGAAACCTCTGGAGGACGTTCTGTCAGACTTTATCAGTGCTAATGCAGCACAAAGCCCACAGCCTCATCTGTCCGTCTGTCTGACTCTTTCTTTCCTCACCTCCAGCTCCATTTCTCCCTCCGTCTCTCTTTCATTCCCTCTTTGTGTTCTTATCTGATGAAGTGAATAATTCATGTCTATTCTTCAAGGAGGCTCTCAGTTCTACCTCCTGGTGTTTTCTTTAAAGCGCTGGGGGTCCAGGTGTGTGAGCCGCGTTCGTGTTCTCAGAAAAGGTTCAGTTTCAGATTCCACAGCTTTCATTCATCCAACAAACACAAATAAAATAAAATAAAATAAAATAAAATAAACCACGGCGAAAAAATACAGTCTCAAAATAAGACAACAGCTCTTTGTTGGTTTTGCTCTGACATCTTTAATTTCCACACCAGTTATACTGGGACCAGTAAAGCCAGTCTGACAGAAGAAAATACCTCCACACAAAACCATGTGAGGGTTTTGATGTCATCCAAATATTCCTGACAAACTACAGATGGGGATGTATGAGATTATGGGTTCAAAGTATAAACAAACAAACTGGAAACAAAATCTAATTAACCGCTTTTATCAAAAACAGAAAAATCTTCTGCTCTTCAATGGACAGAACTTGTTTCTCAGTCTACAGACACACCTGGTAACTTTTCACCTGGTAGTTTTTCTCTTTGGCCTCCAGCCCGTTTTCTGGAAACACTTTGTTTTTCTGGAGTGAAATGATGAAACAATTGAGCCGTTTTGAAACTGTAACTTTCCAGCACCTTACCACACATCATTACACATCAGTTACAACAGGTAACTGAACATCTTGGATGTTTGTGTCCTAACTCGTGTTCTCATTGTGAATCTTAAGATGAAAAGTTGATTTTGAGTGTAAAAGAGGAAAGCAGCTCCCTCAAAGCTTCCCAGAGTTTCTCACTCATCAAATAGAAACAGATAAGTTGGAAACTCTTCTTCTGGTTTTGGCTGTCAGCTGCACAGAGGTACAAAGATTATCCATAAATCCTACATGCTCTGGATGTGTGGGCGGGCCGCAGCGACCGTTCTCTTTCTGTTCTCTGGTGTGGGCGGGTTCTGGAAGCATAAAGCATGTAAAAGTGGTGCAGCGTGCGTTCTGTACAATGATCCGGTCTATCAGGACAAACTCAGAGATTCTCACCACAAAGCATGAAATAAGGATCGTCTTTTAGCTGCTAAATGACTTCATATAATGGATCATTTTAATGGGATGCGTTCCAACATCAGAACCCAAAAAGCTTCACATGTATGAATGAGTTTCAGAGGAATCTTGTTGGGTTTGCCTGCTGAGTGGAGGAAGACAGGAGATTCACCGCGTCTCAAGAGTCTCTTCACTTCACGGTTCTGGTGCTAAAAGCTGACAAAAACGACGATACACAGATTCATCTTCAACTTTGATGAAAATCCAACAACATTCAGACATTAATTCACATTTCTTTGTGGCTTATTGGTCTGTTTGGCTTTGTGCTGTGTGAACTCTCAAGCCGCCATGTTGGACTCCAGTTTGCTGCAGCATTGAGAGGTGTGTTTGCTCTGGTAAAAATAAAACAGTGGAGCCACCAGATCGTTCTTCACAATATGTTCTGCATTTAGGAGACAATGCTGGAAATCACAACACATTCATCTTTTAGAAGAAATTCATCTAGGATTCTTCACAGGGACTCAACAGTGTCTACATGCAGGATATCTATGGCTGCTCAGATTACATGAAATATTACATTTATAAGGAACTTAGGAGATTTGTCACCTAAATGCATCCAATCGACTGATGTAACGGTGATTCTGTTACAAATGGAAACCATGGAAACAGAAGCAAAGCAGGAAAGACTTCAACCTCCAGAACAGTCTATAAAATAGTTTCTGGCCATTTTTCCAGAATCTGTTACAAAGTGGAACAACAACAACAAAACCAGCATGACCAGCCAATATACTGGCCAACTTGTGTCTTTTATGTATTTTCATTTTTTCCAACATTTCTGACCTCAACTTTACTAATCCAGCAAACACTTCTGTCTGCAAACACAACAAAACCTGAATTTACCAACCTATATATGTTTTTTTCTCTCAAGAGAAGAAAATACATATTTAAAGAAAACAATAATGGGCTTGATCAAAGTAATAATCTGAACCTCAGTTTTCACTTTTTACCATCACCAGAACGTCACTGTCTGTGTTTTAGCTTAGCATCTCGGCGCCGTCATCTGTGTCAGATGTGAGTCCATCTGACTGGTCAAGTGTTGTTGCCATGGAGCACATGGACGCCTGCGTTAGAAAAGGAAATCCCAGATATTGTGTCCAAACAGCCCTGAGCTGTGATGATGTTACATAAACAGATCCTGGTATAATCATGGTTTCATTTCCTGTCAAAATAAGATTCAGTGCAGCAGCAGACTGAAGGGCAATAATTACCAATGAAACTTTTATCCACAAATCATTTTTGGTAAACATTAATTGGAGCTTATGATGATAATAAACCATATGAGATGTGAGATGTTGGTGTGTTTCCCTCCTGATCGACCCGGTTCTACTGGAACCAGAACATCTGCTCCAGCTGCTGTGGCTCTGAGTCAAACCAACCTGTTCCCCTCCTGGCCTGTGGGGGCGCTGCACCAAGAACCTCTGAAGACACTGAGAGCAACTTCCTTCTTCACCAGATGGAAACAAGATGGAGGATTTTAGCGGTGGAGGATTTCTCTTTAGGCTAAAGACCAGGAGCCATTTCTGCTGCTAGCGCTAGGCTAACACGTTGGCTTTGGTTGTATTTACCCAGAATGCCCTGCGCTGTAGTCCACTTCCTGCTTTTGGATCTACGTGGAAAACCTTTAGTTGTGTACCAATGTGAGGCTACAGGAGTAAAACGTATCCAGCACCAACCAGATGTCTTTAGGATTTATGGATTGTAGTTTTGGTTGTTTGATAATTTAGCAAATGTTTTGACTGCGTTTTTATGCTTCGCTGCATCTTGTGACTAATTACCCCTGCAGTTCTTCGCTCACTTCAGAAGAGTCGTTTCAGCATCCTTAAATGTTTCTGTCCCAAGACGAGGAGAGTTTGTTTCTGTTTCCATCTGCCTCTCTGTCTCCCAGGCACACTTTGGCAAATATAGTCACTGTGTGACTTAAGCAAATGTAATCATCTGCATACATATGGTGCATCACTAGGAATACTAGGAGGCCCACGGCGATCACATCCAGGTCCGGCGTGAAGGAGTGGCTCAGCTCTGCAGATCAGAATCTCAGCCTCTCTGCTCCAGTTCAGCATCCAGTAGAAATGAATATTCATCCCAGCTCAGCCTCTGGTCATGAATATTTATAGTGGTTAACACCAGATATGCAAATGAGCCAGTCAACCCAGATGGCTTCAGATCTCAACATAGTGATCACACAGACCTGCACAAAGAGGAAGAACGAACACACACACCGTCAGCCTGAGGAGCTTTTCCTCCTGCAGGGACGAACGTCAGGAAAGAAGCAGAAATCAAACCAGAACAAAGTTTATCTGTTTCAGCAACATGTTAATACAGGAATCTCACAGCAAACACATCTCTCTGATTCTAACACAGACATTCAGGAGGAAAATTCATCCAGGAGAGCCGAGAATCTGTCCCTGATTATTAAGAATTACAGTGAGGCAGAAAAATGCAGATTAATGGAGATTACAGCCACAGTGACAGGCAAATTAAAGGCACAGAGCCTGAACACAGGAGGAGAATCTCACTGCTAGATCACCTTCACCATAAAACATAAGTTAAAATGATAAAATGCAAAGATTCACACAAGTGGCTATTATAATAAGCAAACAGTCCAAATCTTAAAAAAGAGACGCGTGAATAAGAATATTCAATTAATTTCATTTAAAATTACAGACTGAGATACTAATCATTTCTGTCTAATTTAAAATAACTAATATCAATTTAAACTCCACTTTCCTTCCACCGTTATGAAATATTCATGTTGTAACAAATGAACACATGCAACTTACATAAGCATTCAGTGGATCAAGAAAAATATTTCAATGATTTTTTGGTCACAGCCAAAACGTTCCTGACATGAAAACGATGAGATTATCTGTCTCATGTCTACCAGCTTTTATTAGGGAACATTTCTCTGTTTATTTCACCAAAAGTTACAGTAAAAACTTCTACAACTTGTTTCCCACAGCGGCGTCAGACAGAATGACCTTAAAGAGATGGAGGAGGCAGACCCACGGCCAGACGTCATGCTTCATGTTCCGGTCAGGAAGAAAACATTTCCAGGTTGTATCAGCAGCTGGAGGTAATGCAGAAAGCTGCAGACTCTCACCTGAATGATAAAACATTAAACCTTCCAACCAAAACCAGCCAAAAGCAAACCCTGAGTCCAGGCTGAATGAGGATCATCCCCTTTAATAACATATTTAAGGTTCAAATGTTTCAAATGTCCACAACCAGAGGATTTTTCTGGTCCACAACTGGAACATCCAGAGACAAAGCCTCCCTAACCAGCTTATCATGCAGAGTGAGTGAGTGGTGCAGGTGATCCATATGACACATCCAATACCTCTGCACACATGCAGGAGAGATTAAGGCCAACCAGCTTGTTGTCCGTAAGCTCGACATCACCTGAGATCAGCTACACACACACACACACACACACACACACACACACACACACACACTGGCCTGTGTGTGTATCGTCATGGAGTCTGAATCCTTCACTTTACAGGTAAAAGTCCAGTTTGAATCAAAGCAGATGTGGATTCTGGAGGTTAAATCCTTAAAAACTAATGATGTGACTCATCATGTTTCCTCTGTAAGTGGAGGAAAGGAAGCTGAAACATTCTGCATCGATGGAAACAGCAGGAGGGACGCAGACCCACAGCTCAGGGCTGTTCAGTGAAATCAAGCTGTCCATGAAGTTCCCAGCCTTCGTCACACTGTGCTGCAGCAGACGGAGGCAGCTGCAGCAACGTCTGAGATGTTTTATTGTGCAGCCAGAATGAGGTCGAGCTGAGAGACAAAACTCAACTGGGTCTCTGGCTGTGACTCAGAGACAGAGAGACCTGAACGCAGCATGACCCCAGGTCACACAGGATGACCCCAGGTCACACAGGATGACCTCAGGTCACACAGGATGAGCCCAGGTCACACAGGATGACCTCAGGTCACACAGGATGAGCCCAGGTCACACAGGATGACCTCAGGTCACACAGGATGAGCCCAGGTCACACAGGATGACCTCAGGTCACACAGGA
>NW_006800458.1:34107-38594 GCF_000485575.1 Poecilia formosa | reverse complement strand
TCTCGCTGTCAGGAACCAACAAAGATCCTCTGAATGTTTTTAGCGTCAGGTCGTTGAGCCGCTGCAGATCTTTTATCTTCCTGAACTTTGCCGAGTTGAGTCTGTCTGGATGTCCATACCTGTGTCCAGCAGTGATGAAGTCATGGTCCTGGCTGTGCTGAGTCATGGTGAGGGGCTGGTAAATGGCTGAATCATCGCTTTGCTTTCAGGTCCTGCAGGGCCGCTGCAGCAACATGCTAACATGCTAACCGGTCGACTTCCTGCTAAATGTGGAGATTTGTGCCTGCATTAGAGCGTTACACAGAATCTGTTGCTCCTCCAGCAGAGAAACTCAGGATGAGTAACACTGATGTTATCAGAGTTAAAACTGTTGTCGTTACGGTAACAAGCTGCTGTACAAATCTTGATTAATTTAGATTTTCTTGATTTCGGTCGAACTGAAGCTTTGCTGTTGAGGTCAGAATAATTTACCTCTTAAAGCTGTTGAAGCACAAAAAACACAAAACACACATCTATAAAGACATATCTACGTTCTCTGTGCGTCATTTTCAACCATTGTTTCCTTTAAGGACCAAAACATGAAGCTGAGACAGAAGACTGAAAAAATCTCTGTTCACTGTTTGTTTCACATTTGCTGCCAATTGTATTTGATTGTCACTGCATTGTAATCACACTTTGTGCAGCTCAGTGGGAGGCAGAAACATGGAGCCTCCTGACTGACAAAATGGCAGCTCATTATCAGCAACAAGCTCTTCCCCAGGGTTTAACACACCACTGGAACATCAGCTCATCCAACCAGCAGGACTGGCTGGAAATACTCTGGGTAACATTTGTGAAAAGCAAACTTTCAAAGCATCAATAAAACCGCCACAGTAACTGGACTGTTAATTGAAAAAGATAAAGTGTTTTGTGTTGCATTTTCTAAGTGTCCATATCAGTCCCTCTGACATATGCAGACAGACATTTGCTGCAGGCTAGCAGCTTGCAGAGTTCAGGTTAATGCCAAATGGAAAGGCTTTAAAAAATAAATAAAATTAGCAAATAAATACAGGAATATTCAGCCAATAGCTGCAATTAACTGGCTGCTATTTATGGTGTTGGCTATAAAACTGGCAAAGTGGCAGCAGATATTTGAAAGTCATTCCTGTTTACAGAGCAGATGGAGGAAGTTTAACCAAAAGTAAATCAATCAAAGTGTTAAATGATTTAAATGTTTAAAACATTCATAGTGCCTTTCAAAAGCCAGAGAAAAATGAAAGAACAAAAAGCATCATGAAGGAAGTCAGCAACAGGTGAGGGAGGGGCATGAGGAGAAGCTTTAACATCAACAGAACTCAGATCAAGTCATTGTTAAAAGAAAGACTTAAAATCTCTTTTACAGGTTATAAAAAGTTCTGCTGCTCTGTTCGGATGAGACCAGAACTTTACTGAACTGGTCACAAAATAATAATAGATCGTTTAAGATAAATGCATAAATGAACAAAAATCAATAAAAGCCCATCAGAACTCAACACTAACGCCGTTAACCTCTGAACCTGAACTGAGGATTTATAACTCATAAACATAAAACTGTGTGGTGAAAGTCTAAGCAGTCCAGCTGTGAAACACGGTGGTGTCAGCATCATACTGTGGGGATGTTTCTGATAATGGGCGGAGCTAAATCAGGACGATCCCACAGGAAACCCAGTTAGAGGCTGCAGGGGGCTTGGGTCAAAGGTCAGCTCTCAGAAGAGAAGCAGTCTCATATAATATGGGTTTAGATCAAAGAAGATACATGGGGTAGAACGGCCTAGTCAAAGTCCCGGCCTAAATCCAGCTGAGAACTTGTGGTAAATCCTGAAATGTCCAGTTCTTCCTGTCCAAAGTGATCAACAGTGAAAAAGTGAAATATTTGTCACCATTTCTCATCTTTCTTCCACTCAGATAAAATATTTTGGGTTGATATGTTCCAGAAAAATATCTTCAGCTTTTGTGGTTGTAATTTAGCAAAACGTAGAAAAGTTTTCAAGGTGTTATGGTTTTTCTGCCTAACAGAAAAAATGTGGCTCATAACTGAGACTGAAGGAATCAGGAATAAAAAGCTTCAGTCCTCTAAAACTTCTGTTAACCTTCAAAACCAAATAAAATGTTTGAGATCGGAGTGAAGGAATGAAGCTGTCAGTGTGTGAACGTCCCCAGCATGGAGGTGTTCTGCTAATCTGAGTGTGAACAGATGGGATGCGCTAACCAGCTAGGCTAAATGCAGCTATTGTTGGCATGGACCTGGTTTGATCTGCGGCTCCCTGATCCCAGGCTGCATAATTAAATGCAACATTTAATCCACTCAGAGTCGCTGCCCCAAAGCACAAAAAACAAACATCGTGCTCCTTCCTCCTGCTGCTGCAACCCAACGCTGCACTGCTAACATCACAGCTACAGTCCTGCATGCTGCTCTCAGGCTTCACTCAGTCAGCAGTTATGAATGAAGATCTGCATTAAAAATAAGTAACAGCTTCAGACTGAAGGAACCAGGATGGCTTTTATTTCTGATATCTGTGAATTATCGGTGAGGTCCAGCTGCGATGGCCTCGGCTGTCTGAGCGTCTGCAGCGTCCAGCCAGCCTCATGCAGGCTGCATGTTTCTGCCTTCAGCGTCAGAAAGCAGCCGGTCGTCAGGAAACGTCCTCATCAGGCTGCAGCCTCAAACTGAGCAGAGACCAGAGCATCCAAAGGGAATTAGGAGACATTTTATTGGCTGCATATTTCAGCACATCAATATTCAGAGAGCAGTTTGACCCTGACCACTCTATAAACACAAACTAAAGCCCAGATTAAGCTCTGAGGTTTCAGAGGTTTCTCTAAATATACATGGAAACAGAAAATACACATAAAAGTTTAGAGTCTGTTTTTTGTCGTAGCTGCTCCGTCCCAGGAGGAAAAGGGCTTGTTCGCCATGGTAACGGCTCCAGCGTATAAAGTGACCTCAGCAGAGATGCTGCTGATTCTAAACATGAGGAAGAGGATGACTGCTGCTGCACTCGTCTCCGTAAAAAGTTTCCTCTTTGAATCATTAACTTTTAAAATTCCTCCTTTACTGTAATTCACTGTATATACTGTTTGTTAAAAGTACCTTTGGATTTTAATTATATCTATTGTAGCCTGAAAAGTAAATGATCATTATTAATGTGAATGAAGAATTGATCAGAGCAGTAAAACGAACCAGTCAGAGTGGACGGGTTCATGGGTTTGATCTGAACAGGCAGGAGGACTGAAAGTGTTGGCCAGCAGGTCCTAGTCAAATCCTCCATTAACTGATAGTCATCAGTGAGACAAGCTCTAGTGTTGGTCTAGTCAAAGCTCGGCCGGCTGAGAAGAGTTTAAGCAGAAGGTCTCATTTATTCAAAAAGCAAAAAGCTGCATTATTTTTGGGACAGTTGGTGGAGCAGCTGGTGGTTCTGGTTGTGGGTTTGAATCCAGGTCTGCTTCCTCTGCTGACAAAAACTTTGGCATCTTTTATCCAACAACCAATATTTGTGTTGTTTGTTCATCTTCTTGCCAGTTTCTGCTAAAGGTTCATCAGAAATGTTTCATTTTTAGGTGAGTTTTTCAGAACAACCTGCTGATGATAAAAATCTGAGTCTCTGGTTCTGATCTTTGGACTGGACTGAAGAAATGTGAGCTGATGGACGGACACATTTCTGGGACGTTTCGGTGGATAGTTTCAGGAATCTAAGCTGACACGCCTACCCTGCGTCCCGCAGCATGACGTGTCAACTGGGAGCAACATACAAATGCAGGCCAGCAGGAAACATGGAAACATGATGTCAGGATGCTTCACGTTGCTGCTCGGCCTCTCAGGCCGCTGGAGTTACACAAACTCAGCAGATCTGTCAGTTTCTCTCTGCAGGAGGAAGGCAGCCACCAGGGGAGTCCTGAACTACATGCATGGATTCATACAGAACCTTATATTCAGTCTCATAAGGCAGTATGGACCTCAACAGAACAATGAAGACATATTCTGTTAACTTCTTCAATACAACAAAACATGTGACCTTTGTCTAAAGATAATCCCCTGGTGAGAAAAACGTTTCAGCATTTAGAACTAGGACCTGTCTGACAACATGAAGTAGGCAAAGAAAAAAGTTCAAAAAGCAGCACAGCGAGTCTCCATATGAAGAGATTCAAGAACTTCAGTCTGGAGGCTGTAGAGTCGTCTCAAAGGCTTTGGACTCCAGAGAACCTGAGTGAGAACCGTCCCAGGAACCCGACAGAAACACTCCAACAGAACATCAACGACCATCAAACCGTCCGGCAGGTGAGGCTGCAGCCATCAGGTGACAACCTGCAAGTCAAGTCCAGTTCGACCCGGTACCAGAACCAGACCGGAGCCTCAAAACCAGGATTAGAATCGGCAACAGACGGAAGTTGTTGTCGGCACGAAGCCAAATGTCTGACTGCATTGTGTCACATTCACACATCTTATCTGCAGAGCTCAGCTCATTATCACT
>NW_006800458.1:29621-33799 GCF_000485575.1 Poecilia formosa | reverse complement strand
AACCCACACACACACACACACACAAACACACACACGACACACACACCTGCACACCTACACACACACACATACACACACACACACACACACACGGTCAGAGCAGCTCCCCCAAGCAGGGTTGAGCGTTCAGCTCCAAACCTGCGTGGCGTTTCTGACGAAGGGAATCTGTTGGCTTTAATTACAGATTCAGTCATGATCCCAACTGGTTCAGTCAGCCAGAGACTAATCCTGCCTCAGCCACAGTAAGCTACTTATTTAGAGTAACTTGATGGCACCAACACAATGTGGCTACACTAGTTTAGAGTGTTGGCATGGCAACAGCCAACACCCCAGAATAATAACATTCATCTATCACTGAATCTTATTTATTTTAGGACCTGAATGTGTGTTTCAGATAATATGCCTTTAAAACTTTAAGTGGATTAATTAATAAGTCATAAAAAATGAAAACGTCATAATCTGTGGCTTCTGACTTGGATTTTTATTTACAATAATAACTGATGAACATTTATCAATAATCTCCCTATATTTCTAATATTGTAATATTTCAGATGCCAGATCACTTTTCATAATGTTCTTTCATTTTATTAAAATACTTGTTTCATGTTTGTCTTTGAAAAGCAGAAATGATTTCACTGTGGGAAGGTTTTCTAAGAACGTTCCTGGAAAATCAGCTTACTGGAGCAGAGGAGGCAGAGAGACCTTCTGCATGGTTTCAGAGCATTTATTTTGAAAAACCTGTTTAGTTTGCATTTCTAAGAAACAAATCAAACAAGTTCTGCCTCAGTGTTAATTCTACTCCACTGGCTCTAATTATAAAAAATAGATACAAAGACAAAATGACTGCAGCCTTTTTTTGACATAAAGTCATTTCAATCTGGAAAGACTCAGACGGAGAAAAAGAAACAATTAAAAGATTTAATGACTGACAGTTCTTTAGCGCTGGTTTGAGCTGTGATTTGCTGTGAACTCTGCTGAACATCCTGGAAGCTGATTAGGGAAGCTCTCCTCCGGGGCCCGACACTGGTGGTGGAGGACGGGAAAGGTTGACGTCCTGGAGAGCCGAAGGATGTGGGTGGAGAAGGAGGTGGAGGGCTGAACACAGCTGGGAAGCGGCTGGCGGCCTGGGAGTGGATCCTTATATACAGAGCTGGATTGGTGATTGAGGACCGGCGCTGAGGTTGGAGACGAGCAGGACATCGATGGGCGAAAAATGAAGCTTTTAGCTTCATTTTAATAGTATTTCTGAGTGTCAGTGCTGTCAAATTGTTACATTTTAAATGAGAAGTTATAAAGTTTTATCTTGTGAATAAAAAGCAGAATCCATCCTGGAAGCAGAAGTGACTCAAACTGACATTGCAGAAAAACATTTGACCATATTTCCAACATAACTAACAAGCAGGCAAACAATAAAAATAACTTTTGTGGATAACTCCCTTACATCTCATGCAGGTTTTTGCCCCAAAATGTCATTTTTCACAGGGAGGAGTGTTAAAACTGTTTTGACATTTTTATTCTTGTTGAAATTCTTAAAAATTTGAGAAATCTGTTCATTTCTATTTGTGTTATGTTGAAGAGAAAAGCTGTGGGGATTTCAGCAGCTCTGCTGTCGTGGTGGCATCCTGAGGAAACGCTGCTGCTCTCCACAATGACCCTCACACTCATGCATATGATTTCAGTCAGCTGCATGCTTCCTGCAGCCAGAGGAAACCCTCCCATCAGCTCCCTCTGTCTGGATAAACACAATTAGAAGTCCAGCATCTCCTCCGCTGGCAGACGGTTCAACAGAGGGAGGCTGAAAAGCTGCAGCGGTAACTTTAATGTGTTTTATTTGGGAGTTCATGTGATACTGTCTGTTTGGTGCCTGACAGTTTGGTGGCCAGTTTTCCTTCAGAAAGTCATCTTAAAAGAAAAATCTATATTTTCAAACGTCATTGAGCCAAAATGGCGTCCAGCATCAGCCTTTTGATGGACTCCTACATTAATCATTGCTCTCTACAGATCCAGTCACGTCCACTGTGTTTGCATCATGTGATCTGAGCCCCTCCTCCTCAGCATGTTGCCTTTCAGCCTGTTTCCCTCCTGATGGTCCGGTCAACCCGGTTCTACTGGAACCAGAACATCTGCTCCACCTCCAGCTGCTGTGGCTCTGAGTCAAACCAACCTGTTCCCCTCCTGGCCTGTGGGGGCGCTGCACCAAGAACCACTGAAGGAAACGACAGGAAACCTCTGAAGACTCTGAGAGCAACTTCCTTCTTCACCAGATGGAAACAAGATGGAGGATTTTAGCGGTTGGAGGATTTCTCTTTTGACCACAAACTAAGCTAAGCTAAGCTAGGCTAATGTGTTTTGGTTGTGAGCTTATGAGCTACTTTGTTGGCCTCTATCTAAAATCTTCCAAAAATACACTGATGTTTCCTGTAAAAAAGGAACCAAAAGCTCAGGCCAGATTTTGAAATGTGATGGAAAAGAAACGAAAATGTAGTTTGATTGTCCATCATCAAATCAACAGGAGTATCTTCAACTTGTGCCCAACTTTTTCACCACAAACTGAACGGCCCAAAAACCTGATCTGAGCCTCATCCATATGTGGAACTAAATTATATCTGACAGTTTCCAAAGCGTCTGCAGTTTGAACAGTCGCATCATATTTATCCGACTTTTGCATCATCAAGGTGAGACATGCGTCACAATTCAGCAGCAGAAGAATCCAGACGGTGGATCTGGAGGTAAACAACGAAAATGATTTCAATGAAGTGATGAAATCAGTCTGAGTCAGTGAACACATCACATCCCAACCCCACCACGCCTGGTCCGACTCCACATCCAAACAGAACCGGGTCAGAACCGGGTCAGAAGCTGCAGTCAGTGCTCCACTAAAGGCTGCTGCTGTTAGCTTTTAGCTGTTAGCTTTTAATCAGCTCCCTTCGTCTGCTGACCGTCTGCTGACCGTGTCTCTGACCAACTTTACATTCCGGCGGCCATATTTACAGCTGTAAGAAGATCAGTGTGGCAGCCATCTTTTCTGCTGTAAACAGCGCTGCGGCTACATTCTTCTTCTGCGGGTCGCTTTGGAACCATAAACCGTTCATAAAGAAAATTGATTGCAATCACATTTAATTCGTAGCCTGAACGACCACACAGAAAAAAACAAATCAGATTTCAGCAAAAAAATCTGAAGTGAGCCTGAAGCCCTGCTGTTAGCGCCTGTCAGCTCTTCTGTCCTGAGATCTGAAGCTGGAATTTGCTGACATTCATTCCTAACCTAATGACACAGCTATGCCTCCTGGCAGTCTTAAATATGAGACAATGAACACAACTAAAACCACCGGCTCCTCATTGAGCCACGCTCCTTTTCTAGAGCACAGGATGTATTTGCATAATGCCACCATATTCACAGGCCATTAGCACCAGCATGAGGGACTCGTGTGCACAAATTTATTGCCTTGATCAATCAGTGCAAACTACCGTTCCGGTGAAAACGGTGAAATTCCACCACGGCAGCGATGGAGCCTCGGAACAGACAGGAGAAGACTTTCTAGATGTCTGCAGATGTTCCAGTTAAAGACTTTTCAGATAAAATTATTCTGTTTTTACTGATGAGCTGCACATTAAAATGAAACAATGAAATAAATCCTCTGTGGGATTATGTCCTTACCAGTTTCCATAGTTCAGGTTTCCACAGCAAACTGTTAAAGCATATCTACAATTAGCAGTGCAAGGCTCTACTACAAATATGTTCTGGTTCTATGGCTTTGAGGCCTTCTGAGGGAAAAAAACAACAGAATAAAATATCTGAGCTTCTTCCACCAAAAACCCAATTCTGTCTCCAAGCTGGAGGTAAAATGTGCAGAATTAGACAAACATGAACTGATCCATCTTCAAAAAGACACAATCAGTGGCAGGCAGGGAGAAGATCCAGCAGCACGGAACACAACCTGCATGTGAAGCTCATGACTTCTGCAGCTTTCCACCTCATGAGCCCTGAACGCATCATCATTCCGTTTCTGCTCCATCAGGGCGTCTTACAGCAACCAAGTTTCTCCTGAGCAAATTCTGAAGCTCATCAAGTAAATGAGGATGAAAAACCAAAGACAGGAACCATTTAGTGATTCTTTGGTTTTACTGCGTTTTATCTAAATGATGCACAGGAATATCTGCTGCGAGTCCAGCTGAAT
>NW_006800458.1:12142-29013 GCF_000485575.1 Poecilia formosa | reverse complement strand
TAGATAGATAGATAGATAGATAGATAGATAGATAGATAGATAGATAGATAGACAGGTCTACCTCTCCTGGTGTGTTTCCTCCCCTGTCTCAGCGCACAGTTATTCCTCCTAATCCCATCCTGCGGTGACTCTCGCTGTAACTCCTCAGAGGCTCCAGAGGAATAAAATCCGGCTCCTCATCGGCCAGGCGCCGCGCCGAGGTAAAAATCCTTCAGGTAGAGTAAATTCCGCTCGGGTTCACAGTTCCTCCAGAGGGCGCGTCCAGCACCTACATCCTTCTCCGCTCCTGCCTCCTCTCTCTTTCTCGCTCTTCCCCGTCCTTTTCTCTCCCGGCTTCATCCCTCCATCCCCGCAGCGAGAGAAATACCATCCGGCACCAGAAGTGGAGTGATTCTCCGAACCTCAGCCCACCGCTCGTCCCTCTTCTCTCTCTTTTTGAATTTCTTCTTTTCCTTGAACGATCTTCTCCTCCACTTCTTCCTCACTCAGCCTCGTCCAGGTGAAAGTGGAAGATTTCCACCAGAAGACATTATTCCAGGTTAATGGCAATAAATCACATTATTCCACAGGAAAGGACAGAATTAGTTGCTTATTAATAAGTCACAGAAATCCATGAGTGATTCTCCTGGTTTTATTCTTTTGGAGTCAGGTGAATCTGTTTAGAGACTCGGATCTGGATCTTCTCTCCTCCTCCGAGGCTGATCCCGTCAGCGTCTCTGGTTCTCTGCGCCTTTCCTCCACTTCCAGTAGAATAAAATAGAATAGAATAGAAAACCAGATGACGTCCCAGTGAAGCTGTCCTCCTGTCCTCCTGTCCTCCTGTCCGGTCCGGTCCGGTCCCGGTCCTCGGTCCTTGCACGGCGCTTCTCCCGCACGGTAATCCTCACCGCACGGTGGGCATGACCGGAGTGAAGCTGCAGCCAACGACAGCGACCTACTTCCTGCAGCAGATTTCAAACTAAAAGCCCTCAAATAGTCGATTCCACTCATTTCAGTTTTCATCTTCAATAGTTCAATATGAAACTCAGTAAATAAAACAAAATCAAAAGATTTTCATAAATATGAATCTGCTTTATATTTCTATCAATATATTAAAGTTTTTATCTAATGACATTTTGTCAGCTTTAAAAGCAAATCACTGAGTTCCATCAAACACTGTTATACTACATTATATATATTACATCTTCATAAATAATATCAACTCTCCCTCATCAGCTGATTGTTCCTGCTGCTCTCCACTTCAGGCCTTCATATTAAAACCAACTTCCTGCTCTGGTCGGTCCAGTCTAACCAAGCTAAGGTTCTGACCCGGCTCTGCTGAGTGGTATTTAGCTCCGCCCCCTTTGCGCTGAGTATTCTTTAGCTCCGCCCCCTTTGCGCTGAGTGGTCTTTAGCTCCGCCCCTTTGCGCTGAGTATTCTTTAGCTCCGCCCCCTTTGCGCCGAGTGGTCTTTAGCTCCGCCCATTTGCGCTGAGTGGTCTTTAGCTCCGCCCCCTTTGCACTGAGTATTCTTTAGCTCCGCCCCCTTGGGTCCCGTGATACATACTTTGGCTAAGTCTCCACTTTGGTGAAGTGTATTACCCACAATTCATTGCTGCATGTGATGTTTTGAGTTAATGGTCACCGAGCAAAACACAATTGTACTGAAATATTTTTTTCAGTCTGCTGTGAATGTGTGAATATAATCAGAGTTTGTTTTGTATTCAGCCAGATTTGAACAGCCAGATCTCCTGCAGTGACTTTGGAAAGCTAAGTTGGTTCAAGCACTTTTTTCCTAAAATTGATCAGTTGTTTTAGATTTATTGTTATTTTTACAAAGGCCAAAACAGTGACTGGTCCGCCATCTTGAATGTCATCCTTATGATGTAGCCCGTACTGCCCCAGCTCTCTAATTTCTGCACACTTGTACCGTTATGTTCACTGAGTACACATGGCTTCAGAATCTCCTGCTGTGACAGAAGCTGCACCATGAAACTAAACCATTCCCACCCCGGATCGTTAACTCCATCCAGATCCCTGACCACAGAGCAGATCTAACCATTTCCGGTGAACACAGCAAAAAAGCTTTTATTTTGAAAGGCACTCATCTTATTTCCTGTCTGACTTTGGATTTGTTGCAGATCTTGACACCACCTGAGCTCCTGCTTGGAAGTTGTTCTTGTAAAAAACGAGTTTCTTCTGCGGCTGATGAACATTCCTGAACGACCTGGAGCCAAATTCAGTTTTTATCTGTTGGAATCATTTCTTCAGATGATTCCAGGAGATATTTAGTCATTCTGCACGTCGAGCATCCAGTGCAACTCTTCTCCTGAAGATCGGAACCCAATGGATGGATGTTACCTCCAGTTCAGCCATTTGGAGCAGAGATGGAGGTTCTGTTTGGGATCCAAAGGATTCAAAGAGGTTTGAATGTTGAAATGATCTGAATGCTGAAGGAACATAGGTTGGTTTCTACAGTTGATGCTTTGAACCAACATTAACGTTTTTGTGCTGGAAATAAAATCATTTTAATGACCAACATTAAAATGATTTTATTCAGACTGGATGAAAATCATCCAGTCTGAATAAAATCATTTTAATGACCAACAAGAATTTTCCTGAAATGATTTTCATCCAGTCTGCAGCTGGTGAACTCCAACATGTTCAGCTGAGATCAGTTAAAAATCAACGAATTATTGACATGATAAGAGAAACACTTCATCACCCAGATTTATATATGCAGACAGGACCTGCTGTGATGTGAAACATCCAACATGTTGACAAATCTAATGATGGATGTTTATCTCCATCTGACCGGACTGATTATCAGAAAACAGAAGAAATCAATAAGGGGTGAATTCTTCTTCCCAGCACTGGATGATGTTTTTTTTTTGTTTCAGATCTCATGTTGCAGTTCGTCTCTGTGAGCTGAACTGGTTGAAGTGGAACCACAAACAGAAGCTGGTCTGTTCTTCTACCACTGAGGTTCATCCACAGTCCTGATGCTGGAGATGGAGATCGGCCGTCGCTCCAACCTGCAACATGGAGTGAATGATAAACATGCTGCATGTTTTTTTTTTAAGTTTATTTGATAGGGACAGACACACATCGACATAAACAAACTGAATAAAATATCATCCCATGTTTGCATCGTGGTGCAACAGCAGCAGCTAATTCGCAGCACTTGTCCCTAGTTGGGCTTTTTAGAAAGTAACTCTAAAAATTGAAGTGATAATCATTTAAAATAGCACAACATGATGTAAACCAACAGAAAAATGTAAAACATTAAAAATGGGTACAGGTCTGTTTTTGACATAACCAAAGTTTTGTTTGATTTTTGAACATATTAACACTGGTTACAGACTTTAAATGAACAGGAAGTGAGTCCAAACTGCAGATCCTCTCACTGACGGAGCAGTTTGAGCAAAGGTGGTTCTTCGAAAGGGAACCTTACAGCTTCCATCTAAAGCTGCTCTGGTAGATCTGCTGTTGCCCTGCAGTCTCTGTGGTGTTGGTGCAAGTCCATTTAAACACCTGAAAATCAATTTTAATACATTATAATTTAGAAAATTTGTAAAATCCAAAATGCCAAATTAGGTAAAATGTGACAGTGATGGAATCTAATCGGCTTTTGATATAAAACCTTTAAGGCCCGATTATAGAGAAATGCTAATGTTTTGAGTTTGACCAGTCTGAGCCCAGACAGGAGCTCCGCAGGTAAAATGTGAGGATCAGTGAGTTCAGAAACATCTCTGCACAGTGAAGTGTCAAACAATGTCTAATAACTTTAAAACTATTTATATTCAATCTAACAGTTTTGGAGATTTTATCAACTTGGCTCCTAAAATGTAACTGAGCATCCAGAATTATTCCTAAATATTTTTCTTGTGATATTGTTCAATAGGTCCCCATTGATCTGAATATTCAAGGACTGTAATGATGTTTTCTTGATTGAAAATCAAATTCACTTTGTTTTCTTTGTATTGAGAGTTAAGCAAGAATCCTTTAGCCGTGTTGATAATCTCTGCAGACAGTTCTGAAGTTTTTCACTGACAACAATACGACGTTGGTCCGATGCGTAAACAACGGTGTCATCAGCATACATTTGCAGATTGACTTCAGGACAAATTTCAGGAAGACTGTTAACTAAAAAGGACCAGACCTAAGATGTTGTTGGATGTTCAAGTTTAAACTCATCAGGAATATGTTTTGTTTGGATTTTTGTGATTTATGACAGTTTTACTCAAAAACTGCCTCTTGATGTGCATCACTGCCACATCACAGGGAATAAAAGAAGATTTTTCATTTTCAAAGCATTTGATTTTTTACAGACATATTTCCATTTGCATACAGGTAGTGGCTTTTTCTAACTGGTGCAGTGGATATGCAGATTTTCAGGTTTCTCTTCAGACGGGTTTAACATTAGTCTTAAATACGGTGGAAGAGGAACTGAGAATATTTGATTTAAGAAGTAGGAGGATGTTTTAAAAAGTCACACAGATGTAAAGGCAGGATGTGGCTTTAACTGTGACTCTCCTGAGCTTTTCAACATCAATCAGAAAAATCCAAAGGTAGTGACTCTCTCTTCTCATTCTGAGCTACTTAACCTTCTGTCCTCCATTTATCCCTGAAGTCGGTGGTTCAGTTCACTGACACATGTCTGATATCTATCATCATTTATTACAATCTCACTGAGATTAGCTATAAAATAACATTCATGCTCTATGCTTATAGAGGTAAGAACATTTTCTTATTATTATTATTTTCTGAGAGTCACAGAATTATTGGTGGGAATAAACCAATCAGATCCAACCTGCAGGTTCCCTTTGCTGCCAATCGGTTTATTGATCAGCTTCCAATAGAAACTAGAGTCACAGAGAAACGGCTGCATGGCTGAAGCTGCTGTTGGTTCCTGAGCAGGTCAGTCATAATGTGGTGAATCAGCCATCAGTCAACCTTCACGTCTAATCAGAAACATCTGAGGCGACATGTCATTTTACTGAGCTGTTTCAAACCAGAAGGTGGAGGAACTTCAGGAAAATGGAGAGCACAAGAAACGATGACACTTGTCTGTTTTGTGTAAATTAAATTCAAACTATCTAAATAAGAATCTTTTTTGAGTGTAATGATGCGTGTCCTGACCCAGCCTTGGGCCTCCCAGCAGAACCAGACTGGAGCCGGATGAGGCGAGTCTGTAGCAACGCTGGCTCTGCTGATGTGGAGAGAAACATCCTCAGAGAGAGCAAGTGATTTTCTCCTCAGTCTCTGGAGAGTTTTCTTATCGGCAGCAGGGTGAATGAACTCAAACGCAGCGACTCCAGATGCTCTCAGGCTTCCAGAAGTCAACTGGCAGCAGAAGGCATCAGAGTCCTGCTGAGGACTCAGCTCCAAGCGAGCCGAGTCTTTTGTCGAGTCTTTTCTGTATGCGTCATGTTAGAGGTGATGGTCCTGCTCTGGGAATCGGACAGAATCTATTTTCCTGACTTCAGTTACACAGCAGCTCAGTCTGTGCTGCTGGCTGACCTCTTCTGTCATTTAGATTCAGAATATCAGGTTATCTACTGCATACCTCTCAGTCAGTCTCTCTATTTGAACCTGAATCTGACTGGTGATGTGAGTGAAGGTTTGGGTTACTTGTAAAACAAACAAATAATCCAGGTCCCTCTTCTTGATGTGAAGAGGGACCACAGGTCTGGACATGGCGACAAAATGGAGGCGAGATCCTGCTTTAGTCAATCTGTTTCTGTGGACATGTGACCTTCACACTGCAGCAATCTTCTTCTGTGTGAAGGTCATGATGTTGTTCTGTTCCCTCCCTATACTCTGTACATCAGCAGTGTTAGTATATTACAACTGCATGTGGTATTCGGTCAGATCAGAGACCAAACCGCCAACTCGTTCAGACTTTGTCTTCCTGAGGTTTAATGAACACATTTCATTAAACCTGGTTGTGTTTACCTCAGCTTCAGCCAACTGTGTTCTCAATATGCCTGCCAACTTAGGTAGAAATAACATGTGCCACTTGGCAACATGTGAGGACATTTTTGAAATGACAGGAAAATTAAATTAACTGAAAATCCACATTGGCGCATTAAATATGAACAGAGGAGCTAAGCTGTAAGCAGCAGTGATGCAGCTGAGCTCCTGCAAGCGCCGATATCAGAAGAAGACCTGAAGAGTGACGTGATGCTGCATTACTGGGACGTTTAGAAAAAACAGCAAACTTTCAGTGGCAACCTGAAGGTTTAATGGGACCAGAAAGCTTCTGATGGTAACATAACAGTGAGTTCTGCACGATGATACAGGTTTTATTGGGAAATCAGATCTGTGTCTGGACCTGGTGCCTCTGCCGATGCCTCTGCTGGTGCCTCTGCTGGTGCCTCTGCTGGTGCCTCTGCCGATGCCTCTGCCGATGCCTCTGCTGGTGCCTCTGTCAGTGCCTGTGTCGGTGCCTCTGTCAGTGCCTCTGCTGGCGCCTCTGTCAGTGCCTCTGCTGGCGCCTCTGTCAGTGCCTGTGTCGGTGCCTCTGCTGATGCCTCTGTCAGTGCCTGTGTCGGTGCCTCTGCCGATGCCTCTGTCAGTGCCTGTGTCGGTGCCTCTGCCGATGCCTCTGCTGATGCCTCTGCTGATGCCTCTGTCAGTGCCTGTGTCGGTGCCTCTGCTGATGCCTCTGTCAGTGCCTGTGTCGGTGCCTCTGCCGATGCCTCTGCTGATGCCTCTGTCAGTGCCTATGTCGGTGCCTCTGCCGATGCCTCTGCCGATGCCTCTGCTGGTGCCTCTGTCGGTGCCTCTGCCGATGCCTCTGCTGGTGCCTCTGTTGGTGCCTCTGCCGATGCCTCTGTCGGTGCCTCTGCCGATGCCTCTGTCGGTGCCTCTGCCGATGCCTCTGCCGATGCCTCTGCTGATGCCTCTGTCAGTGCCTGTGTCGGTGCCTCTGCTGATGCCTCTGTCAGTGCCTCTGCTGATGCCTCTGTCAGTGCCTGTGTCGGTGCCTCTGCCGATGCCTCTGTCGGTGCCTCTGCCGATGCCTCTGTCGGTGCCTCTGCTGGTGCCTCTGTTGGTGCCTCTGCCGATGCCTCTGTCGGTGCCTCTGCTGGTGCCTCCACAGATGCCTCTGCCGATGGCTCTGTCGGTGCCTCTGCTGGTGCCTCTGCCGGTGCCTCTGCCGATGCCTCTGTCGGTGCCTGTGTAGGTGTCACATTTGATCACTGAGTTGTTCATGGTGTTTAAGGCTGGACCTTCTTAGCTGGAGTTTTCTTTTTGCTTTTGCCATGTATGGAAGCATTTACATATTATCACAGTGACATGGTTTTGGTGTCTCCTCCCTGTGTGGGTGAGGTGTAAATGGTCAGATTTTACGCAGTTCTTTGTTGAAACTTTCACTGTCCCAGATTTTCCCTTTTAGACTAATTGCATAAAAATGCTACCTTTGTGAACATGAAATATTATAAACTATAAAATAAATCTTAGAAATATTCTCTCACATGCCTGTAATAAATGTGGATGTTGTCTTTAGCAGCAGAATCGTTCTGGGTCAGACTTTCTGGGGTTTTTATTGATGTTCTTAACAAGCTCAATGACTGAAACTCTTGACAAAAGTGGAGGCTTCCAGTGGTTCTGATCATTGCATTGATTGTCTGATCATCTGGGGAGCATGTTGGAAACGGTGGTAAGTCTGAAATAATTGGATGGTGAGATGAAATCGGCTCAGTGGGAGCAGGATCAGCGATCACAGTGGAGGGCGTTCCAGCGTCGCTGCGCTGCTGGTCCATGCACTTTACTCATATCCTTATCTTCACCAGTCGTTTAAAAGTGGATCTTGTTAGAGATTATCTGAACATAATTAAAATATTGCTCTGCCAACACTTGTAACTGCCAGATTTTGTATTTTTTGGAAGGTAATACTTTTTATCTTTCCACTTAGAACCATTTGACAAGTTTTGCTTTTACTGATGTCAGAAAATCTCAAACCATTGAAGTTTTTCCACCAGCCTCTGTCCACTGAAGTTAATAGTGAAATAAATCCCAGTGGGGTGTCAGAACTGCCATGAGCCGATGAAACGTCCCCGCTCTGCCACTACAGGTCTCTCTATTGATTAGCTGTTATGCCCACTGCAGAAAATCACAGGTCATATCGGCTGAAATCCTTTCACACACAAATGAGAATCCTGGAAAGAACACAGTCAGCATCGACTTAGAGCCGGAAAAGAAGAGTTTCTCTGCATTACTGACAGATTTATTCCCTTTTAGGGAAGGAACTGGCTGTGTTTCCACATTTAGATCTTCATTTCCTGTTGTTTACAACATGATGTCGCGATTCTGAAGTTTGCTTTTTAAAGATGATCCCACAATGCAAATTATAATTATTAAATTCTCTTCACATCAGAAACTAACAGCTGCCAGCTGGTGGAAGAGAGGTCAGAGTTCATTTCCGTTTCTGAACATGGCAGTGATTTCCTGACCTCCAGTTCTCCAGAGCGGCTTGATGTGGAGGCGCCAACAGATCAGCAGCAGCTTTCTGATGCCATCATTTCAAATCTCTGAGGAATTAATCTAAGCCAGGAAAATAAAGGCAAGTCATACTAAAATATATGACTATACATTAAAAAGCTGTTTGGTTGTTGTAATCCTAAGTGCTTCAGCAGAAAGTAGCTGGACTTCTTGTCTTTCTTCACCTCTCCTCCAAACTGAAGAATCCTTTTTGAGCTCTTCTCATTGTCATGTCTGGATCACACAGGATCCTCACCAGGGTTTTTATTCAGCTGAACTGAAAAGAACTAATCTGGCACCTTAAATTGCCTTTGAATATTGAAAAGCAGGAGGCATCATCTCCACAGTAAAAAGCTGTTAATGTGGAAATGTTTCACACCTCAGCAGGATAATTCAATAGCTTCCAGGTTGTTAGCGTTGGTGATCTGTTATCTGTGGAAATCAGAAACCAACTTTGATTAGTTTACTTGTTTTGCGCCAGTCATTTCTCCTCTCTTCATGCCTTCAGACAAGGAAAGCAAATATTTAGAGAACAAGAAGCTGCATGTCGTCTGGTCACATCAAAAAGTCTGAATCATTAGTCAGAAAAATAAAGGGTTAAAAATAATGATGAGGCTACAATAAAGACAATAAACTAATGAGCAGTTTTTCTGTTTTTTTATTATTTTTATTATGGTTTTAAAAGTCTAAACACATGTATGAATAAGTAACAATCCAAAGCAGGAAAACTTGGGCCAAAACTGGATCTTATGAAATCAATTTAAACATTAAATACATTTACTATTGATGAAGGTGGTTGGGCAGCAAACATGTACATTCATTTTGCAGATTATTTTAGATGCTTTATTTGCATTTTAAAAACATGGAAAATAATCACAACCTAACTTTCTTTAACAGTTTTCAGGTTTTCTATCAACATGATGCCTATCTTGTTGACACCTATTAATTTTAGCGCATTAGCATTAAACTAATATTTGTGATTATTGCTTTAGGGTTAGCGCAGCTGATGTTTTCAGTCAGCGGTGAACACCACTGGTCAACACTGTGGTTTTGTGTCAGACATTGTTGAAATGAATTTATGAATTCAGCTGAAGCATCTGATTATAGAAGGTTCAGAAAATCTACATTCAAACCAACATCTGGGCAACAGCAAGGAAAGAAGAACAAGAACAGGAAAGTCATCATCAGACTGGAAAGCTGTGAGAAGAAGAAGAAAAGATTCATAGCTGAAGCACTTAAACACAGAAGTTGGCCTTTTGTACAGTTGAGTCATCTTCAGAGCTTGAAGCATTTAGAGATGCAGCGTGAGGTTCATTAGCAGCTAAAGTTTTGACAGCTCTGACACTGCTTTGTTCTGGAATAATAAGGCTGAGAAACACACACACACACACACACACACACACACACACACACACACGCACACACACGCACACACACTCTGCACCAATACAACACAGCTACAAGCTAACACTATCTGAACTCAGGACCAATATACAGCTCTGTTCAAGATGAAGTGAAATTAGACGCAGTAAAGAAGATAAATTATTAAAATGATGTGACTGTCGTTGGCTTCATTGTTGTATAAATTTCTCATTTCCTTTGACACTAAAGAGCAAAACCCTAATCTGAATGACAGTCGTTAGCTCATCCTTCTGCAGTCAACACTTCGTCTACCTGTAATTTATGGTCAGGATGAAACTGTGAGCACATGCACCAGGTTGGATTTACTCTGGCAGAATATCACCAGTTTTACACCAAGAAAGCAAAATCCTTTCTGTTTCTGCTTGGACAGTTTAGGGTGAGGGTCAACTCAGCTCCTACTCACAGCATCTTTAATGAGTTCGGCTCCCTCTCCAGCACCGCCTTGGGCCAAGAGTCACACCTCTGAGTCATGACTTTTCATAATGCGGTCCGCTACGCGAAGCGCTCCAAAGTCCTTTCATGACAGGAACAGAGGTAAGATAAAGCCCTGAACAGGCTGAAGAGGTTCAGCTGCTGCAGCAGAGTGCTAACTGTCTTCAGTTGCAACACAGATGGGATTAACTTCTGTCAGGATCAAAGGAGCTACTGGTTTTCAGGGACCAACTTTGATAAACCTTGAATTGTGTTTTTTATCTGGTCTTTGGTTGTTTTCCTCCTGATGGTCCAGTCGACCCGGTTCTACTGGAACCAGAACATCTGCTCCACCTCCAGCTGCTGTGGCTCTGAGTCACACCAACCTGTTCCCCTCCTGGCCTGTGGGGGCGCTGCACCAAGAACCACTGAAGGAAACGACACAAAAACCTCTGAAGACACTGAGAGCAACTTCCTTCTTCACCAGATGGAAACAAGATGGAGGATTTTAGTGGTTGGAGGATTTCTCTTTAGTCTTTGGCTAAAGACCAGGAGCCATTTCTGCTGCTAGCGCTAGGCTAACATGTTAGCCTAGCTCTACTAAAGGAAACTCTCTGCTGAAGTCAAGGTTGACTAGTTTAATCTGTTATTGGTAATAACATATTCCAGGCCCACCTGCTCCTGTCTTTTGGATGCAATATTAAACACATTATTAAGCTATTTATTTTTATATTTATTACCAATTTTGTCAGGATCTGTCCTCCGTACAGAAAAGCTCATCTCTTTAGCAGTGGCCTGAAGGAGCTGCTAAAGTTTCTGGGAGGTTTCCAGTGACAGTAGTTGTCTTTATGACTAAATAGGCCATAATAAGGCCATAACTGAACATTTCTGTGATAAAAGTCTTTATTTGTCACGAATAATCACATTTTCTGAGAAAGTGAAATAAAGGTTTCCAATAACTGTAAGACATAAAACATAAAGAGAAGTAAATGTTTTATCAGTGTGTGTAATGATCTACCTCATGTGGATTTTATTTTGAACCTTTCAGTGATTTTCTCATTTACTCAGATTGTCTGTAATCTGATGTTCCAGCTGCTTTTCTTTGCCATGTTTCTGTAGGAAAACAAGGCAGAAAGACATTTTCGTTTTGCATTTTCACATGGTCAACAACAGAAGGGTTTATTTTTTTAATTGTGCCCCAAACTAAAACAAAGCAACAGACTCTGTTTTCTGTCAGAGTGAAGTTTGTTTAAGGTTTATTTTGTAAAAAGTGACATTTCCAGTTGGTTGCACATTCATATTTTCAGGTGAAGCCACCGTGTTTGGGGATGTTTGGACCAGAATAAGACATCGTCCTGTAAAGCAGCTGCAGAGTTTGTGTGAGCTGTGAACTCAGTTGTTCTGATTCATGCTGGTGGCAAACACACATCCACAGTCCTGGACTCCAAACTGCCCTGGACGCCCAGCAGCTGTGAAACGGCTCCTCATAACTTTTATTTATGGCCTGGCAGCAGCTTGGCTTCAGCTTTACTGCCTCAACAAAGGCCAATAACCTGATCAATAAAAGCACACGCTCACGATTTGTTGTTTACTTTGATAGAATCTGAAGAACCTTTTTAAGAAAACTTTGATGGAACATCGTTGTGACTTTATCAGTTTTGCACCTGGAAGTGACATTACTGCAAAACACGCAGCTTGTTCCGTCACAGTAAAGTTCAGGGACACATCCATAACCAGCTGCTGCTGCATTGCAGGTTTGAACAGTTTGAACAGGATTACACATTCACTTTCTCTGCATTCTGTTGCAGGATTTGCATTAAGCTGAAATACAAACATGATGGCATCATGAAAACATGATAATAAAGATTCCAGTGCAATCTTGGCACAGGCTTGCTGCGTCTCCGCTGCACTTCAGAGAAGAAGAAAGTTGGAGTTGCAGAGTGGAGGCAGTCAGTGTGTGGGAGACGGAGAACAGCATGCAGTGAGTCAGCTGAGGATTGTTCTGTTGCAACAGAGCCAAGACACACTGAACCAAAAGATCAAACCCGCTTCTGAACTGCGTTCACACATTCATGGGCCTTTATTTCACTGTGCTAAATACACAATTCCTGTTTTTATATTTAATCTGCTTGGCCTTAATCAAAGCTGGTTGTCATTCTCTATTCAGTTACAGATTCATGTTCAAAGGCATAAAAATCCCTTTTAGAATTATTAAGAAATTATTATTATTATTGTTATTAGTTATTATTAAGAAAGATGAAAAATGAGAAGCTGCAGTATTTATAATCATTATTATTACCCTGCATTGCATCCAACATTATAGGGCTGTTAGCATTTAATCAGCTCACATCACCTTCTTACCCCACAGTGTTACAGTAACTGACCTGAAGTCATGACTGTTTGGTTACTGCACTGGAAACAACATCAATACTTTAGATCTCCTCTAGAAAATGTTATAACCGCCTGTTTTAATAGCTGAAATAATACATATACTTTAATATGAATTAATACACACAGTGGAGCCATCTAAATGTTTCACAGAAGCTAACGTTTCTTAGTTTGTGTTCCTGAGGGTTCAGCCAATCAGCACAGAGGAAAATGGATGCCCTTCTGGATTATGATTATTTATGCTGTTATGTTGAATAATGATCTGAAACATACCAGCAGGTCCACCTCTGAATGCCTCTAAAAGAAAGTTGGGTTTTTAAATGGCCTAGTCAAAGTCCTGTGGTGGAAGAAGCAGTTTTCACAGAAATCCTCCAGTCACTGAAGAAGGAAGTTGCTCTCAGTGTCTTCAGTGGTTCTTGGTGCAGCGCCCCCACAGGCCAGGAGGGGAACAGGCTGGTTTGACTCAGAGCCACAGCAGCTGGAGGAGGAGCAGATGATGGAGTTTTTGTCAGGTGTGAAAACAGCCTCATTTATTAATTATCTTCTGCAGTCTCAGATATTTCTCTTTCTTTCTTTTGCTTGTGCAAGAAGAATGTTAAGATCAGCAAACTCAGATTTGGCTGTAAGAAGACCAACTCTTTCTCTACAACTCGGCCATTTTTCCTTTCAGTTCATTTTAAACTGAATGTGATCATCCTGCAGACGACTGGAATGCTGGTCTCTCTTCCTGATCCCAGATCCTGTCAGACCAAACTGCTCCTGCTTCCTCTCTGTCGCTTCCTTCTCCACCTCAAATGGTTTCAGTTCAGCAGCAGCTGCCACTGTAACGTCTGCAGCAACACATTCTATACATGTCAATAAAAATGCTTTTAAGAACGTTTTCTCCCACCCACTTTCTCCTTTAACTTGTCATCTTATCCATCTCTGCCTCTGCCTGAACCACCACTTACAAACGTAATGTATTCCTCTCAGAGCGCCGGCCTGAGACGAACCGCACCAAAGGGATATTTTCCACAATGAGCTCCATAGTTACTTTATTCTTGACTTGTCACACTGGCAGCTCAGGCTTTTCTTACAATCAATAAAAATAACTTTCTTTATTAGAACAAAAGAGGAACAGAAATGTTCACACTCACAAATCTCCCTTTTTGTGGCAAATTGTAGAGAAACATGACTGAGTTTTGCATCCAGAAAGATCCAGAATATTTCAGCTTACAGCAACATGACGGCTGTGTGAAAGGATTGTGGAGGAAACATTGACACTGAATTCATATGGAAACATTTTCAATGTGTATCAAAATGATATTCTGAAGATTATTTCAGATTATTTTGTGGGTATGAAAGAGTTCCACTAAAATACAGAATGAAAGTCCTGCAGAATCTCCTCAATCAAATTTCAATCAAATGTCAGATTCTGTTGTCTGTACTTGGTTCTGATCTGGGTTACGGTGCAGAACCAGCCAGACCCTCTGGTCTCATGTCCAAACCATCACATGCACTCAGTTTGTCTCACCAACATTTATGCAGAATTTAAGTTTGCTGCAGTTAGAGGAAACTTCAAGACAGGAGAGTTTCTCCTCTCTGGATTTTTGTGTCCTTATGAAATGAAAACGTTACTTTCATCTGACTGGTGTTCTGAACTTTGGACCGGTTCTGGTTCTCCTCAGCCCAGGGAAGAGACTGGACCTGGATCTTGAGGCTCTGACTCCATCCTTCTTCAGTAGATTTTATTTCTTCAGCTGCAAACAGTTTATTAGAAATGAAAACACCGACTGTATTTGTTCCATAATTAATGATCCACTCCACTTTATTCCAGTTGTTGTTTGGACTCTGAATTATTTGCTTGCCTCTGCTCCACACTGGGGTTCCTGGCTGAAGTAAATCAATGAGAAGGACTTTACTGAGATTAATAGCGCCACCTGACTTTGCATTTTGGAGCGGCTGAACTTATTGGAAAGTCGCCACCTCCAGCTCCGTGTATGAAGGCGTTTAGTCAAGGACGGCGCACCAACACCTGGGACTTTGAGAATAATTATCCTTCCTCCAGCTGTGGAGCGAAGAGGCAGACTTCCTCCACAGATAAACCTGAAATAATCATCGCTCAACTTTAAACATCTTATTATTGCTACCACTCCTCTTCACATGAAATCCCTGCAAGAGGACTTAACTGATGCGCGTTTGTATTTAAAAGTCCCTGAGAGGCTTTTTGTGCAGCGCAGGCCTGGAATCAGACGTGACTTCAGGGATGACTCCTTAACTGAGAGATGCAACCCAGAGAGGTAATAAGAACCATTTATCCTCATTGCCAGCACATTATAGAATCCCTTGCCCTAAGCATTTGGATGATTTGATGTATCTGCACTCTGGCTTCCAAATCCTTGGCCTCTGAAAGCAGCTCTAAACGGTTCTCTGCCTCCAACTCGCCTCACATTCAGGACAAAACCAACAAACTGAATGTGGGTCAGTTCCACAGCTGGATAAATTTACATCGACTCTTAAAGATTTGATAGGTTAAAAATGGAGCTGAATGTTAAAAATGTTCTGATTAGAACCAACAGAATGCTGCATGTATTATGTGAAAAATATACTTTAATAAACTTTAGTATCCATTGAAACACAGAGAGGAAGCCATTTTAGCTCTGCAGCAGAAGCTAGATACATTCTTCCTTAGCAGTTCAGCCAATCAGAGCCGAGGAACATGAACGGCTCCTGGATTAGCTGGTGTCACGTAGCATTGCTCCAAAATATTTCAGCTTCTGTTGGACGTTTCAGGAACTCCAGGATCTGGTTGGTCACCAGAGAACTTCATCTGTCCTTTTCCAGTCAGGAGTTGATCGTTTATTGGTTCTGGAACACAAAGGTTTGAATCCGTTCGGTTCCTTCAGCTCATCACGTTTAAAAACTGCCAGAGAAATGCTGGAGTTTTCATCGTGTTTAGAGCATTGAGGAGTTTTTGCTTTGCACTGCTGGTCAGCTGGCTGAATGGATGCTGCTTCATGTATAAGGCAGATGGATTTGACTGGAAAAACAAAACGATTGCAGCTTCAGATTGTTAAACTAAAGATCTTTCTGCTCCTGCAAATAAAGAAATAAATATGATTCATCCTCCAGTTTCATACAGTACATTAAAAAACAACAAAAAACTAAAATATATTTTTGTAATATCTGCTATTATTGTTGTTCCAGTAGAAATAGTTTCTACTTGTTTTAAATTAAAACCAGTAGATCATGTTTTTTTGTTTGGATCTTTCCTGATCCAACAACTTAATTTCCCCTCAATGGGAGATTAAATAATATTTTCCTGCTGTTTTATTTTACTGAACTGATTCCATTTATCACAAAAATCAAACTCCATCTGTTTTGTTTGTCTTCTAACAGAATTTTACTTGTTTTTTCTCTTTCGTATCTTTTCTACCTGTGAGGCGACAGATTTGGAGAGTTGCCATTTTGTTTCGCGACCTTTGCCCCCAATCTTCTTGGTTATTGACTTTTGTTCCAAAGGTCAAAGATGCAAAGGTTTCTGAAGGGCAGGATTACACCAACACTTCACAAGGCAGTTCAAACAGAAATACATTTGGACTTTGATGTAAACTAAAGTTTGGCTTTAATGAGATGCTGAACGTGAAGCGTTTTGGACCCACCTTCATCTTCGCCCATCTGTCTCTTTCTCTGACAGTAACTGGATTCAGAGCAACAATTAACATCAATCTGCCATGCAGCTCAGATAAATGACTCTAATAGACTCAGAGAAAAAGCTGCAGCAGCCTGCAGACCCACACAGATCATTAACTCTGAACTTTAATCGTCCTGCACCTGATCTGCACCGGGTCACATGTCAGACTGCAGAGGATCATGTCTGCTGGAAATGATCAAAAACTGCAACCAGGGACATTAAGGCCTGATTCTGTTACAACCCAACAGACTAAGTTTCATGTCGTTCAGTCACATCATGAGGGAGGTTGACCTTAACCTTGACCTCTGTGAGCCGCCAAATTCTACAGTGATGTTAACAGAAATATGATAATATGAAACTGCAACGGATTGAATGGATTCAAATACAATCAGAGATTCAAGCCAACATTTAATCTTAGGATCAAAACAACCTGTATGGAATAATCATCCCAACGGATGGATGGATGGATGGATGGATGGATGGATGGATGGATGGATGGATGGATGGA
>NW_006800458.1:9042-10326 GCF_000485575.1 Poecilia formosa | reverse complement strand
CTTCATTCTTTCATCCCTTCATCTATTCATTCCTTCATTCTTTCATCCCTTCATCTATTCATTCTCGCTCAGCTCGGCTGTCTGATATGCAAAGAGTCTAACAGAAATGGATCAATTTGTAGATTTTGTCATTTTATGAAGTTGTCAGAAGCTCCATTTCAGCCACTGACTGATTTAAATCTTTCTGTGTTTTTCATTTCTCTGTTAAGCTTTGTGTCAAATTGTTGCAGCTCTTTGTACCGTCTGAAGTCGGACCAAAGATGATTATTTGATAGAGCTTGAAAAAAGTCCACAAAGAAATAAAGGCAGCAGAAAATGCAGCTTTCTTGACTTTCCCTTTCTTAGATTTCCTACAATAAGAAGAAAAGATCCTTTATGGATTTCATCTAAAGTTACACAGAAAGATCAAGCTGCAGTTTCTGACAGAACGCAGCACGAAAAACTTCAGTTCCAGCAACTTAACAGAGATTAGAAAGGAACCATGAATGAGAGAAGCGCATGAATAATGACGGCATGAATTCTTTAAATGTAGATAAACTGTGTTAGAGAGGTAAGAAGGAAAGTTGTTTCTGGCTGGATGACGTTCAGCTGGACGTCTCTGTGTTGGACTTTGTGGCCTCATGGTTCTGATTCTGCAGTTTCCAGGATCTCCATTTTAAAGTTAGTGAGTCCTAATGCTGTTGTTCCATTTTCAGGTCAGAACCTTCAGCATCTCTGAACGTTGATCTCTTTCTTCCACTAATAATTGAAATCATTTGAAAATTAACTTTTGTTCATTCTCAGGTTATTTTGCCTGATATGAATATTTGTTTAATGATCTGGAACAGAAGAAGAGTGTTAGGAGGTAAATCCTTCCCATTGCTCCTCTCCTGGATTTTTTGTTAAAACTCCAGGAGAGGAGCAGAGGTCAGAGGTCATCATAAAATGTGTAGCTGCTAAATAAAACTGCATGTAAAGCTATTAAACATGTTGTTTTCAGCTGCTTTATGATATTTCTGTTTTTGTGGCTGCCTTCACGATGCTCAGCCTTTTTGGGTGTCTTCACCTGCAGCCTGAGGGGAAAGGATGAAGTGAAAAGCAGAGAAGAGGAAAGGGAAGTGAAACAGAGATCAGGAATGGCACCCAGCAGCCCTGAGGGGTTCTCATGTTAGTCAGAGGATGTTTTTCTGAAAGCCCCGTATCTTCTTAACGCACCATTTCCAAGAAAAGCTAATCCGGCACACAGGAAGTGAAGCATTTCAGCTTTCCAACGGTTGGGTAGCAAAAATAAGAATATCCATCCTG
>NW_006800458.1:2957-8797 GCF_000485575.1 Poecilia formosa | reverse complement strand
CACTAGCCAGATTATTAGGTACACAATATATCACAATATATTGCTTAACAAATATAAATCCAACGAATCAAACGGCACCAACTCTGGCTGTGGAGAAAAGTTTTTCCTAAAGTTCAAACTGAGCTTTGAAATGTGGAAGAAATCAGATTTAACTTGATGATTATTTATGTTATTGGTTGCTATGGTTTCTTGTTTTTCTCTCTCTTTCTGCAGGTGCTTTGGTTCTCCAGTACCTGAGCCAAATGTTAGCAGGTCTCTGCCAAACGGCACAGGATGACGAAGAGGAATTCAGGCCGTTCAGGTG
Organism: Poecilia formosa; assembly: GCF_000485575.1. Taxonomy (NCBI): domain Eukaryota; kingdom Metazoa; phylum Chordata; class Actinopteri; order Cyprinodontiformes; family Poeciliidae; genus Poecilia; species Poecilia formosa. The sequence continues at coordinate 8,493 of NW_006800458.1, read as the reverse complement.
AGTTGGAGCAGAGAAGCGTCTGAAAAGGGCAGGACTGCTGCAGACGGGTCTGCTTTTACCCAACATGAATCCTCTTCTGTTTGTGAGGATCCATGAAGAGCCGTGAGCAGAGGGCGAAACGGTGGTTCTCAAACTGTGGTAGAAGAGCCAGCGGAGGTTCATGGAGAGCTGACCTAATGGACCTAATGTTCAGCATGAAAATCAGATTTATTTGCCACAAAAACACAAACAATAATTTGATTTTGACTCCATTTGTATTTCAGTAAAGTATAAAATATAAATCCATGAAAAAATTATTTCTTTGGTCTGCATTCATTCAATGTTTTACCAAAAGAGGAAAATAAGGTTGAATTATTGTAAATATTCATGGTTTGTACTTTTCATCACACAGAAGCTGTTTCCCTCTCAGCGCTCAGTAGCGCCACCAGAAGGTAAAAGTCTGAACACTTCGTGTCCAGGATGTGTGGGTTCTGCAGGCCTGATGGTTCCCTACAGTCTGAACCGGATCGACTTTATGGAAGATCCAAACAAACACAGCAAACAAATTTACTGACATCTATAACTTACACCGACATTTTATTTAAATAAAATAGAGACAAGAAGATGTTTACATCACCAAGTATATGGTAGTTAATATTGAAATAATTATTGGTGGTGGTTGAGACTCAGGGGATCAATGATTTTGAAGAGGATTGATCTCCTGGTGATGATTTACTCTGTCATTTTAGAGTCAGCAGAGTTTTCAAGATGTTCTAAACGTCACGTTTCAGTGACGGCGTCTTCGTTTTCACTCAACGACTCGAGTTTGGATGTGAAATGAGATCAGCTGGTGTGACACCAACAGCCACAGAGGCAAACAGGAAGGTCCCACTTACCCCACACAGTTAAAACCCCTGTGACCTGGAACATGTGCATAATTGTCTGTGTGTGTGTGTGTGTGTGTGTGTGTGTGCGTGTGTGTGTGTGTGTCGGCTTCGTCTGCATCAGCCTGCTTCACATCCAGAGCTACAACACAGCTACAAGTCAATTATGTTCTGTTCTGCTTCACTTAACCTGACTGTGAAGGAGAGTGCAGAAATATTGGAGATGCAGAATGAAAATATGTGCAAACAATAAAGCAAATGGAGGCTGAGTGTGTGGCCGTCGGCTGCAAAAACACGTCAACTTCTCCTGTTTCTCTGCAGAGTTCAGTCAGTGGTAACATTACACATCAGTGGTTTCTGCTGGAGCATTGCAGTGTCGATTCATTTATTCACATTAATACACTGTCCAGGATTTTTCTGTTGTTTTTGTGATTTTTTACTATCATAATCACAGATATTTTTGGGCAACTTTAGAAATATTTGAAAAAACATTTTGTGATAATTTGCTTATGTGTGACGGTAAATGTGACTTTGTTACCATATTGATTATGATCTGTAACTTGACATGAAGTAAAGCTGATGCAGCAGTAGAAGTCAGAAATACTGCCCCCTGCAGGTGGGAGTTATCATCACGTTGGTGACAAACTGGAGGATGTGATTAATGACCTTAACTGGTGATGGCAGAATGAAGTCAGCTGCTGCAGAGTCTTAGTCTACGCTCTCGAAAGGTTGCTGCTTTGGTTCAGTTCTGGTCTGGATGGATGAAAGGAATCGACATGAACTTTCTGCACCGTTAGAAGTCTTCTTGAACAGGATCTCATGTTTCCATCAGTGTTTTTATGACTGTTTGGCAGTATGGCATTAGAGACAATCATGGAAATGGCAGACCTGAAAACGAATCCACAGTTTTGCAAAAGGTTTACATTCTTACATGAACCATTTTTTACTTTTCTGAAAGAGGTTTTGAGCTAAAACTGATTTCCTGAATAAAAACTCCCATCCGCTGGTGGGTCTGTGCCTTACCAGAGGCATGAAACTCTGAGAAGTTCAGGCTCCGGGCCCGGAGGGGATGACTCTCTCCAGTTTTTCTGAGATGTGTGACCCTGCTAGTTTCGCCTCTACTTCCTGTTTATGTCAGCCATGCGTAGCGTCGACCGCTGATCAAACTGTGTTGCCTGGTTGATTTGCTCCAAACCAGAAGATGGAAACGAAGCTGGTAGCCGGTCAGAACCTCAGACTGTCAGCTCAGCTTTCTGTGTTGGTGCCTTCATGACCTTCAGCATGAACTGGACCGGAACCAGAAATGATTCTCAACTGGTCAAAGATGGACGACTTCCTGCTGGCTTAGCCGTCAGCCTCTTAGGAACCAGAGACAGATGGTGATTAGAGTCTCAGAGAGAAAGATTAGCTTGTTCATATTTTTCTTTGTTTGTCAGACCTATGTTTGGAAACTACTATAAAATGCATGTTTAATGAAGCATCTCATGTGGGAGTTTATAGAGTAAAAAGCTCCTTGAAGCATCAGAGAAAGATGAAGCAGTGAATCCCAGCAGTGATGGTCCAGTGAGAGGCTCTTCTCTGGGTCACCCTCCATGGTACGAAGCAAAATGATCATTTTGACTTATTTATCTTAAAATTCATTAAGATGATGCAGCTGTAAAATAACAGGCCTGGTGATATTCATTCAGGATTAAATAGTCATTAGTTGTTTAAACTTGTCATTAAATAATAGTTTTATTTTTCCAGGTTCTGAATGAAAATGTCATAAAACTTGAAATATAAAACATTTAAACAGTTATTGGAAAGACGACCAATCAGTTATGCAGTGAGCTTCTCCTCAGCTCATGAAATAATTCGGCTCATTCTTTGCTGAATGCTCCCTGGTTTGTTTCTCTCAATCATTTCTGAGGCTGCTGGGAACTAATTTCATCACAGTTGCTCATGAAATCTTAAACTAATTCAATTTATCCAGATTAGAAATTAATGTGACTCATGCGGAGCTCTATAAAAGCGTGCTGTTAAGTTATAGTGTGCTTCCTATCAGCGCTCCCTCCTCGTTTCCTCCAGGCCGTTTGGAAGCCAAACCTGAGGACAGACGGCTTTCAGTTCTCACTTCTTTTATTTTAAGTCTTTATATTAAACTGTTTTAAATCTGTAAGTTTAATTTGAACATTGTTACTTTTCATATTCTATAAAACAACCTGTCTTTACTTCTGTGTTTGCTCTGATTCATTGTGTCTGTAAATGCAGTTTTATTGATTAGAACTGAACTGAATCTGTTTTAATTAGTTTGTAAATCACCATTTATACTTTTATTATTCATTCTTCTCCCCAACAGTTCCATAAAACTAATTGTTAAAGTAATTTAAAAACAAACCTGGAGCTCTCAGCCTCTTTATTGGCTGTTCGATAACAACCATTCAGATTCAGCTACATAAAAAATTCAAACCTGTCTGACTGGACCTGAGGTGGAATCAGAGATTTTCCCTCCATGTTTGTGACCAACCAGAGATGCTGACTGTTCCCAGACTGGTGCAGATTCTGTTTAACTGGAACAAACTGGGTGAATTAGGAGAGAAATCACTTTGTGTGTCGTCGGCTTTCATCCTCCCAGATTTCATGGCGTCGCTTTCAGAAGCAGAGTCCTTCAGAGCGTTTGATGAAGAACCTGAACGTGTCAGAAGGACTTCTGGTTTGAGTTTTTACAGAATAATGTCCAACATCGCTGGAGGTTTACTGCCTCAGATGTAAAACCTGGAGGCGTCTGACCGTCACAGGAAAACATTCCTGCTGTAAGCCTCTGTTATGAGAAGACTTGTTCTGTAATGTCAGGCCCAATACGTCACTCTGAGAGGTCAAGCAAAGTCGAGGTCAGGCAGCAAATCCACTGCATGCTTTCCAGAGCCAGTGGCGTTTTTCTCCTCTGGACATCAGTTATGATCTAATGTCACATGAATTGTCTTCAGACTTTCATAACCAAAGAAATGAATCACTTTGACTTTTTTCATTATACATTTTTGGTTTTTTTTGTAGGCTGCACAGTGGAGCAGTTGGTAGAGCTGATGCCTTGCAGCAAGAAGGTTCTGGGTTCGATTCCCGGCCCCAGTCTTTCTGCATGTTCTCCCTGTGCATGGTGGGTTTTCTCTGGGTACCCCGGTTTCTTCCCACAGTCCAAAGGTGTGGGAGGAAACACTCACACCCTAGGTCTGAGTGTGTGTCTCTGTGTTGCCCTGCAACAGACTGGTGACCTGTCCAGGGTGACCCCGCCTCTCACCTGGAGCATCACCTGGAGAGGCACCAGCATCCCTCCTGACCCCACTGAGGGTCAAGGATGTAAAGATGATGGATTGTTTTGTAGAGTCGACCTCAGAGGATAATTAGTTCAATTTTATTCTAATCACACAAAAACAATAAAATATATTTTTTTGTTTAACTAAAACTGAGAAACTAACTAATTAATCTTGAACTTGGTTCGAGGTGTCAGCCTGAACTGCAGCGCCACCTTCACATCAGCTGAGTCAGTGCGTCCTGCTGCAGCTTCCTGCTGCAGATTCCTGCTGCAGCATCCTGCTGAAGCTTCCTGTTGCAGCTTCCTGCTGAAGCTTCCTGTTGCAGCTTCCTGCTGTAGCTTCCTGCTGCAGCTTCCTGCTGCAGCTTCCTGCTGCAGCTTCCTGTTGCAGCTTCCTGCTGTAGCTTCCTGCTGCAGCTTCCTGCTGCAGCTTCCTGCTGAAGCTTCCTGTTGCAGCCTGAAGGTCCCTCTGACTCTGGCTTTGGATTTATTGCCTTGCAGGAAATTGGTAGAGTTTTTCTGTCTGTGTAACTCATACTTGATCTTGTTTCTGTTACTCTCTAAGTTCATCCTGTTCCTCGTCACAGTTCCCTGCTGTCACTCACAAACCAAACTGGTGACTTTTGCTACAATAACTTTTGTTGTCCTGCAGAAAACCAGACAGGATGCCAAGAAAAACAGCAGAAAGAATCACTGGATGGACCTTCTGCTCACGCTGCCTGTTTCTCCCACACACCTGCGGAGCCACACTCTCATCTCACACCTTCTTTCTCATTTAGCTTTTATCCTCTGGACCACAGCTGTCCAGGTCCAGTCCAGCTGGAGTCCTGAAACCTTTTAGAAACATCTTTTCTTCCACCGTTAAACATCTGGAGAACTGTTCTGCATGTTGTGGAGGAAAAACAACCGTTTGGTTCAGGTGAGCTGGACAGAGACACCTGAAGGTCTCTGGTCCTCGTCTCTTTAGGACAGGAGTTTATGAACCGTCTGCAGAGGAAAATGACTCTTTCTCTTTCTTTATTATTCACTATGAAGCCTTTTTATCCCTACAAAATGTCCTCTACCTTTTATACATCAAACTTTGAGTCTTGTCATAAATTTGACAAAAAGTTTTATATGGCATTAAAAAAAATTCAGAAAGATTTTTATCTGCATTATGTTGAAATCACTTTGATTAAGTCACTGAGACGTCGGTTATCTGGGGAAAGTTGAGAGGAAACATGTGAAGCCGTCCGCATGTAGCAGTAACATGTGAACCCGTCCTCGTGTAGCAGTAACATGTGAACCCGTCCTGGTGTAGCAGTAACATGTGAACCCGTCCTGGTGTAGCAGTAACATGTGAACCCGTCCTGGTGTAGCAGTAACATGTGAACCCGTCCTGGTG
>NW_006800458.1:0-1533 GCF_000485575.1 Poecilia formosa | reverse complement strand
TTAGTGTCAGCTAACGTGCGGCGCCGCCGATGTGAAATGACATCCTGATGGCGGCGGCGGGGGGCAGAGCGAGGGGAAGGGGCGGCAGCTTGGGAAGTACGTTCAGACAAGGCAATTAAACGCACCTTGAGCTTGATGAATTTCTAATTGGAGGCTGATCACATCGGAGGTGTGCTGGATTAGACTGTAGGTAATGAATTGGAGAGACAGAGCGTGACAGATTAGTGCTGTTCCACCTCTCCCTGAACTGAGGGGGAAGTGTGTATGAGTCTGCATCTTCAACTGGGCTCCTGCGTGAGTGTGTGTGTGTGTGTGTGTGTGTGTGTGTAACATATGATGCTGCTTTGACATGTGGAAAGCAACAGAAAGTAAATGAAGCCAACTGGGGGATGCAGAAGGAAACTAGAGGCAATTAGAGGAAACTCTGGAAACGTCTGAAACAGAAACGTTGCAGGATTTATCTGATCCTTCAGCAGGTTGGAAACTTCAGCTTCACTTCAGGATTTCTGGTATTTTCAGTGAGTTCGTAACCATGGTAACTCATGTTAGTCTGCTCAGAAGGGTGGAAACATTTTGTCATGAGGTTACAACCATTAAGCTGAAAACAATTTGCTGCTTTTCAAATTTAAATACAAAAATGTAATTTTATTTATCTGGTCAGATAAACTAAAATATGCAAAATAGTGAGATTTTATTCAAAGAAAGAGTTCTGGAAATCATTTTAGAACCAAAGCACAAAAAAGTTCAGACACATTTTGTGTCTGAAAGTATTAGAAAGAGAGAAATGTTATTTTTATTTATAATCCTCATAGAGGAACCAGAGGAACTCACTGATTTTAATCTCCAACATTCAGAAAAGCAGAAAGTTTTTATTTCTAAACTTCAGTGCTCACCGTGTTTTAACTCATGCTGCTGTAATTCAGAGGACTGAACTACAGCAGCATCACAGCAGCTCTGCCTGGTCCAGAGTAGGCACATATGGAAAAATGTGTGAGGAACAATTTCAGAGGAAACCACAGAATGGCGATGAGAGCGAGGAAGATGAGGAGAGGAGGAAAACACTGTGGCACAGAAAAGAGGAAATGAGGAAGAATAGAAAGAGGAGAAAGAAACACAAAGACTTTCTGCTGCCTTATCAAAGTGATGAAAGAAAAGAGAAGATGAGTTTGTCTCTTTCATGTTGTGGTCCTCCAGGTCATGCTGTGTGTCTCAGGGATTTAAATGCAAGCAGAGCAGATCTGCAGCTGCAGGGATCCTGGTGCAGATGCTGCTGCTGCACCAGGCTGCAGAAGATGACATGCTGCGACCCGAACCGGCTTTCAAGCTTTCTGTAAGACTGGAGACGACATGATGAGTCAGCAGAACGAAACCAGCAGGCAGGTTTCTGAAAAACAGACAGAACCAGAAAAACAATCCACACAAACTGAGGCTGAAAAGGTTCAACTTTTTCATATCTCAGAAAAATTTAAATGAACTAAACGATTTCCTCAGTCAAAACCACCCATCCATCCATCCATCCATCCATCCATCCAT
>NW_006800457.1:382916-384735 GCF_000485575.1 Poecilia formosa | reverse complement strand
ATCAGGATCAAGGGCAGCAAAATCAAAATATACTGATATGAATGAACTATGATGAGGAAACAAGTAAAACTGCTCTCTAAGGAAAATGCAATAATAGTAATAAGATCTAATCATATCAGTTTCTCTATAGCGAGACCTGCTACGTCAAATCAGTTTCTGCGTGTGTCCAGATGTAGAGCCGGCGCAGCTCGATAGGAAACCCCGACAGTGCCCAGGAGGCTTCAGTGGTGTTTCAGCTTTAACTCGGTCCACCAATCGTGGAAGGCGCCCACAGTCTCACACCCGGCACACCCGGCACACCCAGAAAGGATTGGACTTTATTCTGCAACAGAAAAAACAAAACAAAAAGCGAAATCAATGGATTATATAAAGAACATTAAAGTGAATGAAAAGATGTTGTTTTGTCACTAGATACTAGTACTGCCCTTATACTATAGAAAGCTGGAGTTCAATGGTCGTCTTTCAGTTCTGGGAAAACATCTGATAGGCAGGTGTGGTTCTATTGGTACCGCTGCCCTTCTCTATGTTGGAAGTGATGCACTGAACAGCCAAGGACCTCAGGCAGGGAACAGCAGCATCCACAGGTGATGAGGAGAGGAAGGGAGGTTCTTTAAGATTCTACATCATCTGATTGGTAAACATAATGTTCTTTTTTTTTTAAAGGCTTCTCCTTGAAGCTGAAGATCAAGTTTTTTTTTTGTTTTTCTCACACTAAGCCAATAGAGCATCAATATATCAGTAACATTTATTATTTCAGTTCTCCTCTTAATAATAGCAAAAGAAATATTTAAATTAAGTAGCACATTTCAACCTTCAAGAATAACATTATTTGTTTTAAGTGTTGGCATATTCATAGGATCAGACAAAATCAGAAACCAAACAAAACATCATGTAAAAGATCAGATTATGAAATGAATGTGCAAAACTGCCCACAGTCATGTTTTATCAAAGAAATATCATTTGAAATGTATATAAGATTTATCCCTAATAGAAACTTTACCAGAAATCTTAAGCCATATATAAATCTTTTGCTTTTGTTATATTAACGAGATTCAATAGTCCTCATTTAATGAGAAGTAACCCGCTACACTAAAGGCTTGTAAAATATCATCAATAGTGTGAAAAGTTTATGATACGTGTTGAATTAAGATCCCTTGTACTATTTTGCATTCGTGTAATAAAAGACAACCTTATTTTGTCTCAGACCAAAAACTGTAAATTATGATTATTAGAAATGTTTAGGCATTATTACCTTGGATCAACAATTACACATAGAACTAGATTCTTTTTTATTCTGTCAATCCTTTTGACCTGCTTTAAGCAGCTCCATAATTGCTAATTTGTAAATCCCCATTTAGACCAATTTTTATGTGAATCCTCATATTTTCTTCCCATTTTAAACCCTCAAAGAATGATTAGCCTGTTGTTGTTTTTTACAAGAATAAAGTTAACCCTGTCACTCATATTTAACTGACTTATTTTATTCTGATCATGGTTTTAAATCCCATAAGTTCAACAATTTTAACCTTTGAATAATTTGTTCTCTTGAAACCCTTCTATAGAATGTTTACTTAACTGAATTACCCTCTTTTGTAGTGTTGATTATATTTATCAATGTTTTTGGCAGTTTTGGGGAGAAGTTTGATACAACTAGATTTATTAAATGATATAATGTTCAGGTTAGACCTTTCTGGTTGGTAGACTTGGTTAAACAAATAATTTTGAATTATAGCAAGAGAGAAGCAGCAATCAAACAATTTAAACTATTTTGTAGAAATCTATTTGACACATGACATTGTTAATTTCAGAATATTCAGTA
>NW_006800457.1:380246-381972 GCF_000485575.1 Poecilia formosa | reverse complement strand
TGAAAAAGAAGAAAACCCAACCTGGTACCTAACAAGACTATGAAATGTTCTAAATGTAAAGATTTATCAGAAATGTTTTATGTTTATAATTTATCATTTCCCCCTTTTGTTTTCTTATGTAAATAAAAAACAAACAAAATATTGTTCAGAGACTCTTTTTTTTTTTTTTTTTTTACATATGTCTTTTTTTTTTTTTTTTTTTTACATATGTCTAAAATGTCCAACTGAAACTGTACTGCAAAGGCCAAAAGTTTCATTATTTTGAAGAGTTCAGATCCGAATTTGGATTGCTTTCCTAAAAAGCAGTGTCAATGTTCTGTGTGAATCGACAAAAGAACAATTTATCAATTTAGGCCAGGGGTGGCCAAGTCCAGTCCCCGAGAGCCACCATCCTGCAAGTCCCAGAAGTATCCCTACTCCAACAGACCGGGATCAGCTCTACAAAGGCCTGATAACGAGCCATTCATTTGATTCAGGTGTGTTGAAGCAGGGACGCATCCGAAAGTTGCAGGACGGCGGCCCCCGAGGACCGGACCCGGCCACCCCTGATTTAGGCAGAGGAGCAAAAATGTAGACAAAAATTATGCAGTACTGTAAGATGTCTTTGCGTTTCAAATCAAATGTTTGGTTGGACTTGGATTCATGTATCACTTCAATCAAAATTTAAGGCTCACAAATGTTGTGAGCCATTTGTTGTCCAATCAGTTTGTTTTTACATAATCAATTATTATCATATCCACTTTAAAAGTTTCATCATGTCCAATTTGTGCCTTTCTACCAAGACACGCATGTGTTTCGAAATCAACAGTTAGTTCAGTTAGTAAATTAGTTGGTTAGTTGGTTTATTATTAGAAAAATAAAAACAACAATAATGTCAATACAAATGAAAATAAAATAAAACATGTCAAACCAAATGAAACAGTCTCGTAATAAATGATATCTGGTTTTAAACCCAAGCTGAAATGTGATTATTTCTGTTCTAACACATTATTTCCCACTTTGAAGTAAGGTAACCGAATTATCTGGATTTAGAATCATAAATTGTCTTTGAGACAAGAATATTTTGTAATAAACCTTAATTGAATCTGGAGCTGTTTCATAATCACCTTTTGAATCAAACACATACTCATATTTATTTACCAATCCTGTTCCCTCTTTAGACATTTTAAGGTGACCAAGTTTCACATGAAAAGAAATCCTGTTTTTGATAAGATAATGAGAGAGACAAATATTGATCAGTCCATGATAAAGTTCAAGACTGGTATAAACCTCATTTTTAAAGTTTCATTAAGTTCAAATTTTAACCCATCAACAGCTAAGCAAAAATTTCTAGAACTTCAACCCATTAGATGTCACTTTATTTTGTTTACAATTTTACCTGTTATGTAATTTAATTCATCCTTCATACAGTTAATTTTACCACATGTGAATATAGTGAATTGTGCAGGATTAATTTAGTTTCAATAAGTTTTCCCTTAGTGTCATTTATTGCTTCCAGCCAGTATTTCCCCAAAGGCTGTTTAACAGGTCGCCTCCTTTCTTCTGCACCAGGTATTCTAGTCCCATTTTTTTTTTGTTTTTCTCTTTCTCCCTTATTTTCATATTCGTCATGCTTTGACAAATAGGTTATTAATGCTTCTATTTGCTCACTGAGCTCAATCCATGGCCCGATGCCCCACTTTGGATCATATTTTCCCTTTTCAGATTCACCCTCCATCTGTTTAGG
>NW_006800457.1:372755-379481 GCF_000485575.1 Poecilia formosa | reverse complement strand
AAAACATATGTTTTTATACGGTAAGCATTTGATGACGCAGATTTAACAGGTGTTTGTGTGCGATAACATCGATTTTGATTTGGGCGTGGCATTTTAATCCATCAAACTCGATTAATTAAAATTTGACAGAAGCTTGAATCCTATATTTTTCATTTATAACATAAAAACCCAAATATATACAAGAAACTCTCTTTTAGATAGGTATTGTTGAGAACGAGAATCTCAATCGATGAATCATAATTTGTATTGACACACGGAGCATAAAATCAGCCAAGAAAAGCTTTCAGACTTTACTTATTTTATTAACTTTCAGCGCTGAAAGGAGACGCTTTACCATTACATCCGAGAAGAGTTTCTAAAAAAGTCTGTGCAGCGTCTAAGGAAAAAGAGGAGGGCAGCTGATTATATGAACTGAAGACACTCCCTGAAATCACACCATGACTCTGTGGCCTGATAAGTTTCCGTTTCTCGTGGGAAATTGACCTTGGTGTCTAACAGAATCAAAAATGTAACTCTTTACTATGGGCCCTTTGTCTAACAGCGTGTGACTCTTTCTCAGCCTTGGTAAAGCATCTCAACACATAATAGTAATCATAATGATTTAACTAATTTAACTAATCTCAACAGTATCCACTGTAGTGACCACTCAGCCTGTGAACAGGTGTTCTGACTATGTGTCATACTATAAATCCAGCATACCTTATGGTAGAGGTTCCCAAAATGTGGGGCGCACCCCCTAGGGTGTTGCCGTGCCATTGCAGGGGGGCGCGGGAAGCCGTCTGGATGAAAAAACAAAACAAAACGTGAACGCTGTATGCGCTGGGTTTTTACCTTAGAATGGCCAACTCTCTGTTATTCCTCTGTCAATTTGATACAATAGAGGCTTCCACACTCCCATATCTGTGTCCTCTGTCACTTTCATCAGCAGTTAAAACTGTTTAATCCGTTGTTAACATGTAGTAACCTGTTTTTCCGAGCCGCCTTTAAATGCAACATGAGCGCTGGGTTTACACCTGTGAAGGAGACCTGCTGCTGCTGGGCGGAGCTACAGGTGAGTTAGAATCATGGCAGCAAACCAGCAAAACGCAAAGAACTTTTCACAGTTTTTCCCCCAAACTAACCGACTGAGTTGAGTAAAGCTGTTGGATGTGTAACCCAGCTGTATTTTATTTGTTTATTCTGTGTTATTTGCTTTTCTGTATTGTTTTTACTTTATGGGTAATGTCCCTTTAAGAGCAAAGTACGACATCACTTTACGGCAGCGTTCCGACTGCAGTTACTAGGGAAACTCCCGGGCTTTAGAGTTTCAGAGCTGCTGCGGAGTGGAGACATGCCAGTCTCTGCCGTCCTTCTGCATAGCGCCAGACTTCTTTATGCCTGATACATGATGTTTTCCTGCTAGGTGAGCATTACTGGAGATTTGTAATGTCATATGTGTTCTAATTTTATGTACCAAGTCATCGCTAATTCTGTAATGTTTTAGAAACCAAACTCCTGTTTTACCGTGGGTATTGTGAGTTAAAATGACTGTCGAGTTTGTAGTGTTAAGTGAAATATTTCATTTTCATCTATGTTCATGAGGTGATTATTATTTTATGGAGTTATATTCCTGATAAAGAATCTTAAGTGCTGTTTTAAAATGGAGCACACCGCTCTTGGTTACTAGGGAAACTCCCGGGCTTTAGAGTTTCAGAGCTGCTGGAGCAGAGACATGCTAGTCTCTGGCTACCTGCTGCATAGCGCCAGACTTCTTTATGCCTGATACTTGATGTTTTCCTGCTAGTGTATTATTGTGGCCGATATCAGGGAAAGGAACACTGAAGGTGCTCCTGTGCCTGCGGAGGAAGAGACAGAGGCTGCGGGGTTTTCCGTGTCTGTGGACGCCGCTGCCATCGTCATTCTGGGTCGCCATCCCAGCCAGGACAACCTCTTTCATCGTTTTGTACGCATCAGACACACACACAAATATAGAGCTCTATATGAACTATTTTTTTTTGCTGGCCAGCTTCTTTTAATTTAATTTATTCTTTTTCTTTTTTTTTACCAAGGACCCTGAAATGATTCTTTGTCATCTAAATGTTTTTTTTTCTTTGTTGGTTTTCCAGGAAATCTGTATGACGAAGTGTTGAGACAAAGTTGGATGTGTTTCAGTCCAGTAACTTGTAATAAACATAACTGGTTGATAGTAAACTGCTATCTGAACCTGAGTAGATTCTGTTCTTTGGTTACAGATGCAGGTAATGTTAGCTAAAAGATGACTAGCTAGCTAAAATCAATACAGCACCATAAGCTTGTTAACAAGTAGCCTGTAGGGTACTGGTTTTGTCTATGTTCAGCTGCGATTCATTTATTTTGCCCCAAAAAAAGCCAGTTGAGTTTTTTTGTATATTTATTTAGAGGATTTTCTGTGTTTGGTTCTGTTTCCTGATCGTCTCTGTGTTGTCCTGTCTCCCCTGTTGACTGTGCCCAGCTGTTTCTAGTTCCTGTGATTACCTTCCCTGTGTATTTAGTCCCTCCTCTTCTCTATGTTCCTTGTCAGATCCTCATCGAGCGTCATCTATCGTCTTCATCTAAGTTTGTTCTGTTTCCGTGCACATAACTGTCACATCTCTGCTGCTACTGGTCTGTCCCCATTCGAGGCTTCCATAAGATATCAACCACCGCTACTCTCTCCGATGAGTCCCTCATCTCGGTCACATCCGTGCAACATCACATCTGCCGCTGTAATAACATCTGGAGACTCACTTCAGACGCCCTCAACACCTCCCTCTGCAATAAAAGGTTTGCAGACCGCAAACGGACGCCTGTCCCCGCCTTCTCTCCAGGACAAAAAGTTTGGTTATCCACTCAAAATATTCCCCTGAAATCAATGTCCAAGAAACTTTCTCCCAGGTTCATCGGTCCATTCGAGGTAGAGTCCTTCATCAGTCCATCTTCGTCTCCCGGCCACGCTCCGCATCCATCCTACCTTCCACATCTCCCAGTTGAAACCAGTTCTGTCCAGCACCATGTGCCCTCCTTCCGAGCCCCCTCCTCCCGCCCGGGACATTGCTGGCCACCCTGCTTACACCGTGCACCAGATTGTGGACTTTGGTTGGTGAGGTAGAGGATGGCAATACCTCGTCGACTGGGAGGGCTATGGTCCAGAGGACCACATGTGGTTCCCCGTTTCTCTGCTCATTCATTCCTCATGACGTCACGGGAGGTTACCCCGTCGATGCCAGAGTTCCAAGACTCACCTGTATCTGTCGCTTCTGCCTGCAAATCTGGAGCTCCGACTGGTCGTTTCACCGATCCTCTGCCACCTACTTGTCCGTCCTCCTACGCCGTTCCCTCATCTCTCAGTCTGCCGCTCAGTCTCACCCTCTGAGTCTCCAACCCCTATGGAGAAGGATTCCCAAAGGATTAAAGAACCCCAGGACCAACACTGCCTCTCCAACATTGTTGATAAACACAGCACAAGTAACTCAGTAAACTAACCGTCAGCTGATCACTCAAATTCCTACAACTTTGAACTCACCATTTCCCCTGCTGTCTCCTCGGTGTGCTGTGTGCCGCCGTTCAGTCTCTGGACCCGATCCACACCTGATTGTTTGTTGCAAAAACCTTATATTTTTGTTCACTGATCTCCTGTGGTGTTCTTGCATGTGAGTTAAGTCAGTTAAGCCCATCATGACAATTAGCTTATTTAATCTATTGAAATTTCACCTTTTGACTCTATTTTTCTAAGAAAAACTTGAAAGTGTTGGGAAGCTGGGGTTTTGGTTTATTTGGGGGTCCTTCCCTTTGACAACAAGAATCTCCATAAAGAATCCTCTGGTTCATGATTCCATGACTGGCAACAAATCTCTTCTGTGCTGCTGCCACTCTACCCTCCAATGAAAATGTTGGGTACTGGAGCTTTGGCCTTGTAGGGAGCTGTTTTTTCCACCAGGAGGAGCCATGACATTGCTGTCTGTTGGAGGATGGTCCAGCCACCTGTGATTAATCGGCTTCAGCGCCAGCATAAGAGGAGCGGGGGCCTGTTCTCCAGCGCCTGAGTGTAAACCAATTATGGAACTCTGAGCCCTTCTTAGTCTAGTTCTCTGAGAATCTTTCTGTGTTCCCAGCAAACATTTATCTGACCAGACCAGGTTTCCTCTCGTGGTGTCGTGGAGAATACCCATCGTGTTGCCCGAGATCATCAGATCCATGTCCAAGGACCTCTGCTGAAAATTCATCTGGAACCCCAGCTGTGACTGGAGAAGATCCGCTCCTCGATCTACTGACTGTTCGACTACTGCCCGCCCTCCAACATGGCTTCCATCGGCAACTTCAGATCCCAGGATTTAATCACACATTTCACCACACATTGATCTGTTCATAAAATAAACTTCATCTGATTTGTCAGTCTCCTGTTTGTGTTCTGCATGTGGGTCAAGCGAGTAGCGTCCAGTATGACAGAAAACAACCACCTAGCAGGCATCACTGCTGTCTCTGGATTTCCTGCAACAGGTCCTATTGCACCTGGACCCAACACCCCTCAAGGAACCAAGGCCCAGCCTTTCTCCCCCCGGCAGACCAATCTCAGAATAAAATATGTAATCTGATAAGCATCTGAAAGAACAACCTGTTTTTGCTCTGAATAAAGAGACGAGGGAGGACGAGGATCTTCAGCTGCATCTCCATTCAACAAACGGAGAGACGCCCAGTGGAAAAATACAGGAGGCCTTAATGTGTCTCAGCAGCAACCAGTGAGAAACCGATTTGGTTCAACTCGGCAACATTAAATCCTCATCTGACAGAAAATCACAGAAAAACTAATAATTTCAGAGCATTTCTTCAATATGAAATGTATCCTGTGCAACCCAGTTGAAAAACTAAGAGCATAAAAAAACCCTGAGTTTGCCAGAAACCCTCAGCCAGACTGACAGAACATCTCTTGTCCAGTCATCTTGAGTTGAAACTACACGTCAGAGTTCTGGACTTTGACTGAGCCATTCCAGAACTTTAATTCTCCTCTCATGAAGTTCTTGTTCAGTTGATTGCAGATCTGTTTTTTCTTGTGACGCTGAAGAAAACACGTCATCTTTGTATCAGAGCTGAAGCGTTTTGAGGTCAAACTGATGGATGCTTGGGATTCATATTCATAAAACATTTAAAAACACATTTTTACTGAAATACATTTGAGTGAGCCAGCAGTTACAGATCATTAAGTGTTATTTCACTGTCAAAAGCTTTAATAACAGAGTCTTTAATATTAACTCTTCGTGGAACACACTGGGCTATGTAAAACTACCATCATAGTTTTAGAACAAACCTGTTTGTACGCTGGAACAAAGGATTCCTGGTTCTTCCTCAGAGGAATCAGATTCTGTCACTCTGACATGGTGATTAAAAAACAAACAATTACTTATTCTTTAACTTAAGAAAAGAGGTTGTTAAAGCATTTAACAGTGTAATAAAATTTAATGAACTCTTTATAACTGGTCCTACTTGTTATTTCAGGTAAGGTGAAATATTAATGAATGTGTTATTAAAGCTTTTGACAGTGTAATAACATTTATTGATCTGTAACTAGTCTAATGTGAAAGAGAAAGTATTAATGACAATTATAATGATCTTGTGACTGTCAAGGTTAAAACTAACAGCAGATGTAATAATAATGTAATAATAGTCAAAGGTACATAACATTTTAAATTTTGATAATTAACTGTTATGACACATTTATGGCAGATGATTCTTGGTTAAAGTCAGGTTGTCATAACAGACATTTTAAATAATGTGAACTTTGCATTAAAAGTGTCATTATTTACTCAATGACACTTAATGACGACAGTCATGAATATTCATGTCCGTCTTCGTTTTACCCAACATCCTCATTTTTATTTCTGTTCAGCTGGAGAAAGTTTTGGTAGGTAACTTGAGGCAAACACAGATGCCGGTTCACTTAAATGTTCTGGTTCTGCTCTGCATCAGAACCAGAACCAAATATGGACAAGTAGCATTCAGCTTCTATGCACCACATATCTGGAACAAACTTCTAGAAAACTGAAAATCAGCCGAAACACTGAGTTTCTTAATGTGTTTGGAATGTCGATCCCCTTGGACATTAATAGTTCATTCATTCATTCATTCATTCATTCATTCATTCATTGTTACCAACATTTGGTCATAATTTCATGCCAACATAAATCCATAATTAGACTGAACAAAAACATTTTCTCTGCTCTGCTGAACTTTCCGTAAATTATTTGTAAACTTACATTTTAGTTTTTCCTGTTTTTTGTTTAATGAATTTGGACTCAAGATGAAGCAGAAAATCAGTGACGAAAATGTGGGAGACGATCAAACATTAAGTCTTTATTACAAACTGAAGAAAACTGCATATGTGTTCTGGTGGGTCTGTGGTTCAGGTGGTTCTGGTGGGTCTGTGGTTCTGATGGGTCTGGTGGGTCTGTGGTTCTGATGGGTCTGTGGTTCTGGTGGTTCTGGTGGGTCTGTTGTTCATGTGGTTCAGGTGGTTCTGGTGGGTCTGTGATTCAGGTGGGTCTGTTGTTCTGGTGGTTCTGGTGGGTCTGTGGTTCTGGTGGGTCTGTGGTTCTGATGGGTCTGTGGTCCTGGTGGTTCTGGTGGGTCTGTTGTTCATGTGGTTCAGGTGGTTCTGGTGGGTCTGTGATTCTGATGGGTCTGTGGTCCTGGTGGTTCTGGTGGGTCTGTTGTTCATGTGGTTCAGGTGGTTCTGGT
>NW_006800457.1:369841-372469 GCF_000485575.1 Poecilia formosa | reverse complement strand
TCTGTGGACAGGTGGGTCTGTGGTTCTGGTGGGTCTGTGGTTCAGGTGGGTCTGTGGTTCAGGTGGGTCTCTGTGGACAGGTGGGTCTGTGGTTCAGGTGGGTCTCTGTGGTTCAGGTGGGTCTCTGTGGACAGGTGGGTCTGTGGTTCAGGTGGGTCTGTGGTTCAGGTGGGTCTGTGGTTCAGGTGGGTCTCTGTGGACAGGTGGGTCTGTGGTTCAGGTGGGTCTCTGTGGACAGGTGTGGCCCACCGGGCGGCAGTAGCAGATGGCGTTGTAGAAGCGGCAGTAGCAGGTGTCACAGGGGTCGCAGCAGGGCAGTGAGTAACCCAGGCAGAACTGCTGGTGAGGGATGCAGCGGCGAGGCGAACGCACGGCTCTGCCTTGCAGCTGCAGCGCAGACGAGTCCTGCAGGACAAGGGAAATACCCACAGTTGGGTCAATTTGGTGCAAAATTACAAATAGCTGTAGACCTGCTGCAGAGGACAGTCCTGCACCTCATTGTTGGAGCCCGCTTCCATCAGCAAGCGGTCTTCCTCTGAGTCCACAGGAAGGAGACCGCCATCTTGAAGAGGGCTGGGGGCGTGGCCTCTATCTGCAGACACAGGAAGGACAAACTGCTCAGTACCTGAAACAGTTCAACGTCTGGTTAGATGTTTTCTACACGAATCTGCTCTGCAAAGCTCCAGGTTGAAACTGGAACCATGAACACCAACAATTCTGGAGGGGGGCATTCGAGCTCTCTGATTGGACGTCTGTCACCGACCGATGTCAGCCAGGTAGGCGGCGTCGGGGCGGACAGCAGCCGGCGGGGTGTCGTCCAGCCGGATTCCTCCGTGGACCAGGGAGGCTGCCGGCCGCAGCAGACCGGAGGAGGCGCAGCAGAGCAGTAGCATGCCGAACATCCTGCTGCCGTCACCAAACACAAGAAGAAAAATCTGCACTACAACTCCCACAATCCTCGGCTTCTCCAACAAGAGCTTCTGAAAGGAGGAAACAGGAAACAGAAGCTGTTTTGTCTTCCTGTTAGGAAATCTAAAGAATCTGAGGCACGTTAAACAATCCAACATGGTAGCCTTAAATTCAAGCAAATAACAGTAATTATAATCATGACTTTATTTTTATAGGAACAACTGAATTAGAACAATTACATAAAGAGCAGCTGATGTTGTTTCTAGCTGTTCTTGTCCCAAGTTGGATTTTAACTTTAGCTAAAACTACAGAACACTATTTAATAAAATACCAGCATATTTAAAGATACCAACATTATTAAACAGCACAGCTAGATCAAAAATACAAATTAATATGAGCTGCATAGTTATATTTATTTAGACTGACTGGCTGCAGCTCTGCTTGTCCTTCAGAAGTTAAACAGAAACATTTCAGAAATGAAAACACTCCAAATATCATTTTCTGCTTTTTCATTCACTGGATCTCAGTTACTCTGGATGAATCTGAAAAGGTTCTGGTGGGTCTGTGGTTCTGCTGAACTTTCTGTAAAGTGCAGATTTGATTGGTTGCCTGCATGTTTGTGGTTGGGCTTGTGTGGCAGCGTCGACAACCTCCCCAGTGGCGCCGGGACACCCACTGGGTGATCGCTTTGGGTCCCACCCACCTGACCGGTGGAATGGAGGGACTCTGCATGCCAGGCCATCGGCTGCAGTGTGTTGGGGGATCTCTGGATCCGGAAGGGTGAGGGTTGGACACATCCCCCATGGCTACGGTGGCATGGAATGATATAGCTTTGGAGGAAGGGCGTACGGGTTAAGCACGTCCAGAGGGGGCGCTGGGGGGGCTTGAGCATCTGCCCCTTTTGCTCCTTGCCCCCAAGTGTCCTTTTGGTCTATTTTATTTATTTATTTATTTAATTTTTGGTATTATTATTTCCTAAGCCCTCTTCTGACGCATAATAACATGTACTAAAATTATTTGTTTTTTGTTGGGGGTTTTTTTGTACAACATAATAAGCCCTCCGGTCACCTTGTTACCTTTGACCTTTTGCCCGTGACCCAGTTGCCTCTTGGGCAGTGAGATAAGGCGGCTAACTGGAGCTGAACGTAGCAAAAGTTCCAGATTACAGATCAGTTTTTGGTAAATTTAAAAAACGTTTTTGGTGAATAAAGTGGAGCAGACCTGCTGCTTGTCAGATGACGGAAAACGTTGAAGTCTCGTTTCTGCTTCAGCGGTTTAAGCAGAGAGGTAATGAGATACAACAGACACTGACAGGCCTCTGTCTGCCTTTCTCTGAAGAACTACTGAGGGGAGGAGACAGCCAGGTGAGGAGAAACTGTTCTGATCTATCATTCAGTGTTTCTATCATACAGACATTAGGCTGTTGTTGTTGTGCTATTAGCTAGCTGCTAGCTAACGGCTTTGCTAGCAGAGCTAGATAACTGAAAGCTTCTTCCCTGTATCGTTAATGATATCAGTCATTCTTCAGTACTGATTATGCAATAGGGGAACATCGCCCGTCCCAAACCGATCATCTCCATAATGGATTTATGTCTAATTTCCTTTGCTGCATAATGTACATTTATTCTGGCGTTGGGTAAATGTACCTGGTAACACTTTATTTGAAGGGGGGTGAATAAGACTGACATAACACCTGTCATAACCATGAATAAGCCTTCA
>NW_006800457.1:367450-368801 GCF_000485575.1 Poecilia formosa | reverse complement strand
ATGGAGCAGATCTTGGTGACGCCACGATTCAAGCCGCAAGGCGCGATGCGCCACCTAACCTAGCCAGTTGTATAGGTTAGGCACTTGGAAACTTGAAATAATTTGTTAGGGACAACAAAGACGAAAAATTTAATCTTCAGATTTACATCGATAATCTTTTTAGCAGGAGTTAACTATCTTGATCAGATGATAGTTATAGATAATAATATAGTTTTTATTTGTAACATTCCTACCATTATGGAAAGGACTTAAAACTTATTACATTTATTCGCCATTTGCCAAGTTTTATAGTAAAAATAAAAGGCAATATTTTCATATACTATAATAGAAAATTAGTTAATTTGTTGTATTGTTTATTTTTTATGCATGCTTTTTGTTGATTTTTATAACAATATTTTTCCCTTTTTATAATTACTATTAATTTTTTCTCAGGGTAAAAAAATTGTAATTATTGCATTTTTCTTTATTATTTCAATCACACTGCAGATCCATCAGTTCAGTCTATTTAACCCTAACCCAGTTTATAAAATAGACTGAGAAAAATTTTGCAGATAAATTTTGCTTTATTCTGATTGATATATCCATATTATAATAATAATTATTATTATTATTATTAATGGATGACTAAAATTTTCACTGTGTAGAATCAAACAATTCTTCATCTTAAATATCAGCCAAAATAAAAATTATGATGGAAGCAACAATTTCCTTCAGTGTTTCACCTGATCATCATCATCATCATCATCATCATCATCATCATCATCTCAGTGGACCCTAATAGAAAAGAGAAGGATGATGAACTCACCTTGTGGCTGAGGCGGCCGCTGCGTTTCTGCCTCTGGAGGAAGTGAAGGTGATTTAAGGCCCATCAACAGGAAGAGGTCACATGACCAGCTGGGGGCGTCGCCCTGTGAATCGTCACAAAGTCTTAAACATTACTGACAGGAGTTAAGATGAGTTCTTCAGCCTTATAAAAAGCCTTTAGTTATTCTTCCCAGTTAGCTAAATCAGAGGAATTTTACTAGAACTTCAGCAACAGAACCGGTCCAGCAGAGGAACAGGTCCAGGCTCGGTTCTGTCTGGCTTGAAGAGTCAGAACCGGATGTGCTGACTCTAAAACAAAGACCAGAACTAAAACAAACCAATCAGAAGATTGTAACAAGAAAGATGCAAGAAATAAAGAGCTTAATGTCAACATGAGCAACAACCCAACATCCACTCAAACCCCAAAACGCGAGGCACTTCCTTCTCAGTAAATGATGGTTAGCTTTCATTGTTAGCTTTAACGGCTAACTTTGTTAGCTTTCACGATTAGCTTTCATTGTTAGCTTTAACGGCTAACTTTGTTAGC
>NW_006800457.1:365782-367268 GCF_000485575.1 Poecilia formosa | reverse complement strand
ATTTTTATCATACAGACATTAGGCTGCTGTTGTTGTGCTATTAGCTGCTAGCTAACGACTTTGCTAGCAAAGCAAGATAACTGAAAGCTTCTTCCCTGTATCGTTAATGATATCAGTCATTCTTCAGTATTGATTATGCAACAGGGGAACATCGCCCGTCCCAAACCGATCATCTCCATAATGGATTTATGTCTAATATCCTTTGCTGCATAAAGTACATTGCATTTATTCTGGCGTTGAGTAAATGTACCTTGAAGGAGAATAGCACTTAAATAAAAGACCAACAAGGATATTAATTTAGAATTAAAAATAACTCACCTGAACTACCATGATAGATATAATGTATGTCATTAATGGAGGGGAAAAAACTCAAACCAGACTTTAAGTAAGTTTAGGGTCTGGTTCGCAGAGTATGAAGTTAATTTTTTATTTTTCCCCAATTATTCAATGAAAAAAATAAACTAACCTCAGTTAAGTAAAATAAAATTGTAATCAAAACGTTTGGAATTGTAATGATTTCTTTTTTAAAAACAAAACATTTTGTTTAAAAAACTTTTTTTAAATAACTCTTAAAAAGTTATTTGCCAAACATAAACTTTTATTTGCACGCATCAGGAATCTTTTTGTGATTTTAGGCTCCTGCCCATGACGTCATGTGAGAATCACAAGCAAAACTTTGAGTCACAAACAAAAACAACAAAAACTTGAAATATCAAGAAAAGATTTCTGACATGCACAAATAAGTTTGTTTTGCACATTTTTGTCATGAGACAAAAATGTGTGATTTTAATCTGTAAATTTTTTTTTCTTTTTTTAACCTAACCTCAGTCAGCTTTTCCCATAGTGACATGCATTAACAATTCAATTTTTGCTTTTGTTCTTTTCTTTTTTTCTGCAGTTCCACCTTAAAGTTTGATGCAGCTCTGCTTTCCTGAATGGACCATCTTCATCTCCACTGCAGCAAACAGGCAGCTCTCTTTTATAGATTACAGTCACTAAAAGGTTGCTTTGTGCCCTTGTTTATATTTTTAATAGTGTAATTCTGTAAAGACAAAATATGTAAATCGGAGCTAAACCACCAGCTCTGATTTATATATCTTGCTAAATTGCAGGTTTGAATATTTCAATACTTTCCTTTAACAAAATAGACCTGCAGAAAGAAATTACTAATAAAATATCTTACATATGCATAGTGTTATGCTCTGTATAGAGATTTACCTTAGCTTTGATTATATATGTCACAATCTTGTAATTTATCATGGTTTATTAAACTCTGAAAGCTGACAGGCTTTGTTCATATTCTGTCCTTGAAAGTGGTTAGATGGGCCTTTTTTTTTTTGACCAGCTGCCCTTTAGGGGTCTTTGCACGGCCCTGCATGACGTGCGCTGGATGCGTTGGATATTCGGCTCTCTGACATTAAAACAATCATGGAGCAGATCTTGGTGACGCCACGATTCAAGCCGCAAGGCGCGATGCGCCACCTAA
>NW_006800457.1:343442-363079 GCF_000485575.1 Poecilia formosa | reverse complement strand
TTTCATTTTTAGCTTTCACTGTTAGCTTTCATGGTTAGCTTTCACTGTTAGCTTTCACATTAGCATTCATTGTTAGCTTTCATGATTATTTTCCCAGTTAGCTTTCACTGTTAGCTTTCATTGTTAGCTTTCATGATTATTTTCCCAGTTAGCTTTCATTGTTAGCTTTCACTGTTAGCTTTCATGGTTAGCTTTCACTGTTAGCTTTCACATTAGCATTCATTGTTAGCTTTCATGATTATTTTCCCAGTTAGCTTTCATGGTTAAGTTTTAAATTGAATAATGAGATGTGTCTGCATTAATGAACAGGAATTATTTTACATTTCTGTATATTTCTGACACAGACAAAGGGATGGATGCCTTTTCAAATCAAATCAAGTTTTTTTTAACAGTCTGCTGTCAGTGCTATAATCACTTAAGAAAACTAAAAAAATTCCAGACATGAAGACAATCAAGATAAGGTATAAACAATGGAAGAGAAGTCGGATGCTTTATGAAAACATAAAATATTACAGTAGCAAAATAGAAGCAGCTGAAATGATGGTGTCAGATTTAAACACACTCAGGGTTTCAGCTGTTTTGCAGTTTTCAGAAAGTTTGTTTTAGATTTGTGGTGCATAGAAGTTGAATGCTGTTTCTCCATGATTGATTCTGGTTTCTCCAGAATCTGGTTCTGCAGAGCAGAAACTGACCTGGAAGTAAAAAACAAAATCTCAGTTTTCAATTGGGACTCTTCAGAACCAGCCAGACGGTCCAGATTCTGGATTCTGGATAATCTGGACTGTTTTAGGGTTAAATGGCTTCAACTCTTTGGTAATAATACCAATAAATATCAATAATGATAAATGACTGCCAGTCAGTGAGATAATTAAAAACCAGTTAGAAAATGTTGATGCAGCAACAGGTGAAGGGATGAGTTCTGGTCCAGAGTTCTGGTCCAGTTCATTGCAGCCAAATCTAGAACTGATGAAGCTGCTTTTTGAGTTTTGCAGCTGATGAAATGTGGCTTTACTTTCTTCTCTGACTGAAAGGAACCCAGGATTTGTATCCAGTCCAGCTTCTAAACCCAGGAATCAGTTCATGTCAGTTTGGACCAGAACCCCACAGCAGGCCGGACTGGTTCTTGTTTCTGGGTTAGAACATGTGGGGATGTGAATGTGCTTCATTGTGAGGAGTCACATGTCGTCCTGTCAGCTGATCTGTGTGTTGTGAGGATGGCGGTTCGGACTGAGCGCGCTCATTACAGCCAGTACTCTCTCTCTCTGTTGCTGTGATTGGAGAACATTAGCTCGGCTGCTCCCTCCATTACTGCCAATCTGCTGCTTCCTGCAGCTCATTAGTTGCCATCTGCAAACATGGCGCTGATTCTCTGAAGAGTGACATGCTGATGACATCACAGCTGCACTCAGCACTGACGAGGCGAGACGCGGGAGCTGCAGGCGGCGCAGGTTTAATCAGCCGCTGATTATGGAAACCAGCTTAATGCACATGTTTACTTTGTTCCCTTCCTGTCGGAAGTGGCTGGACTGTTGTCATAGTAACAGGAAGAGGTCAACAGGCCAAAAGTCAAAAACCTGATAAAAAATAAATAATANTTCTGACACTGCCATCTTCAACGACCCCTGAACTCACGTCTCTTTTTTACCTCCCAGTGATCCAGATTGCAGACTTTCCCCAGAACTTGATTGTTGATCACTATTTTGTGTTTACAATAACTTATTTAACTGTTTTCTGTTCTCCGCCTGGTATTGTGCATGTGGGTTAAGAAATTAGACTCCATTATGACATACAGGTAAAATCAGTTGTTTTTTTTTTGTTTTACGGTGGAATTTCGGCAACCCCAGCTGCCGGCGTTTTACCGTAAAATCTACATTTTATTTTTTACAGTGCACACCACTTACAGGACCGCTGTTAACGCTATAAAATGAACGCTCTCTGTCGTGGTGTCACCATGGAGGGATGTCTTTATTTAAATGGTTCATTTTTCAGAGGGTATCGTGATTTTAGTAATTACATGTTTATAAGAGCGATTTTCTGTTGTCCTTCCATGGAAGCGGGCAGCTTTCAAACGGAAATAAAACACTTTTTAATATAAGTTGCTGCTTTGACATGATCACAGAACTGCCAAAACATGTGTACAAAAATCCTCAATAAAACATAAAATATTTGAAAATCAGAGAGCAGACAAAGTGAATCACAGCAACGTCATCAGCCGGTGAGACGCTGAACTGATGCGGCGAAGCTACTAGTAGCAGGAGCTACAAGCTACAAACACTGAATAGAAGAAGAAGAAGAAGAAGAGCTGCCATGCATATTGTTGCAGCCAAGCATGGATTAATGTTACACAACACAGTTTTACCAAGTTGCTCAAAGTCTAAACTGGCATTGTTGTGCATTTAAGGTGTAAAGTTTACCTTCGACCAAACGCCCCCCAAAGGCATCCCAGCGCCCCCCTTTTGTAAAAATGTCCGCCAGCGCCCCCTGCTGTCCTCTGAACGCCCCCTGGGGGGCGGTACCGCCCACGTTGAGAACCGCTACTCTAAACTAAACCCCACACCAAAGAACCAGCTCAGGTTACAGCCCAAGTCTATAACTTCAGATTACAGCTCATAGACTGACAGTATATCACACATTTTCTGACTCCTTAGAGCAGGGGGGTCCAAAGTGGGTCCTGGAGGCCCGGCATCCTGCATGTTTTAGTCTCTCCCTGGTTTTACATACCTGCATCAAATGATGGCTCAGTAGAGGCCTAAGCAGAAAACTGACTTGCTGAGAAGGTTGTTAGAACCACTAGGGAGAGAAATAAAACGCGCAGGATGCCGGGCCTCCAGGACCCACTTTGGACCCCCCTGCCTTAGAGTCTGCAGAGTATTTTAGTTGTTAACTCTTGTGTCCCTGATGTCCCTGGATACCACTGGGATAAAAGAAATCTATCTAGTTTGGTCAAAAGGTGTGGAAAAATGTGTATTACTTTTGGTTTAACGAGCTCTAATGATCTCTGTGTTGGTCAGAAAAACCTGATTTAAATGAAAGCCAAGATGAGACCAAACATTATTCCCAAGCCAGGAGCCTAAACCAGAGATACACCAGTCTCAAAAAACAGAATTTGTCCAAACGGGTTGTTCACTTCATGAGCTGATAACTATGACTCGGCTACCATTTAGGAAGGGCTATCATACCAAAATATTAACTAGAGACATGTACCTTTTGAAAAAATATTGATAGACTTCGGCACCCTGAAGTGGACAAATAAATGGTCTGGCCCCTGGACTACAGAGTCTGAAGGCAGCAGATGTTGCTCAGCTGGACAAGCCCAGACCATGATGCCACCTCTACCAACCCAGAGCCTCAACAAACATGTCAGGGTGTGATGACCCTGACCCTTGACCCTGACCCCAAACCCTGATCCTCCATTACAGGAAACAGTCTGGTTTCTTTCTGTCCCAGAGAATAACTGAATGTAAAATGTTTGCAATTTGAAAATCTCGATTTCTGCGTTCAGTGGGCGGAGCGGCACAGTCTGACAGGAAGAGGAAGAGAAAGGCTTCCTGGACGGTCTCTTCCCGTCGGTCAGACTGGGTTTATTTCTGATCTGTTTTCGGACGTTCTGCCATCCAGGAAGAAGCTCGGCTCATCCCTGCTGGCGCTTGCCGCAGAAATCCTTCCTGTGTGCACTAGAGACCAGGAAGGAGGCCCAGCTCCTGACCCGGACCGTCCGGCCAACGGGCCAGAGGCGGGTCACCCTGGATGGGTCACCGGTCCATCGCAGGACCCCGCTACTAATGTTAGCAACATTGTTGTAAGTTTTGCACAGAAACATAAAAAAGTTATCAACCTTTTTGAGAAGGAAAAAGCAGCTGGAAAGTGAGCGACGTTTCAATTCTTAAACAGTTTTTGAATTTGGAGGAGCGATTCCTCTCAGTTCAATAAGAACTTCTGTATTTGACCGTAAAACTCAGCCGATCCTGTTGACCCGACATGGTTCTGCTCAATAAAAGCCGTTTTATGGCCCACATGGCGGCGCAGGAATAAAGTCCACTTTGAGACTTTTACAGCTTGGATTCTGAGCAGAACTTGTAAAAGGAGCAGAAGTTTTCAGGCATCACATCACGACCGCGGCTGCTGCTTCATCACTTCCACATGTGGTCCCGACTCGGCCTGGTGCTGATGGGGAGCGCGCCGGACCGGGTCAGGACCTGCTTCAAGGAGAGTTCTTGGTCTGGACCAGTTTCTGTTTATATTATTTCTCCGTCTTTTACAGTTCTACTGGAGAACCCAGCCACAATGTTTCCCATTGGTTGACACTCAGAGTAGATCCACAGCAAGCCCACTCCTGATTGGCTGAACAGTCTGCTGCAGACAGCTGACCCAATCAGAACCTTGGGAATCTGCTGACCCAGTGCAGGAGGGAGACCGGATGAAAGATTCTCAGTCATTTGTTCCTGAGCCCAGCAAGAAACCCAATTCAGCAGAACCAGAGAGGGAACCGCCAGACAAGGACGGTTCTGACCCGAACAGCATGAGCCAAAACCAGAGCTGGGACCACAGCAACGCCTGAGGTCCAGATCCTGCTGGTTCTGGTCCAGACAGTAGATGGACCTCAGTACCATCAGTGTCTGACTCTCCAGTTCAGTTCTGGATGAAACTTTGAGCTGCAGTTTGATTGATCAGAGATTATCAGCATAACTGATTGATCAGAGATTATCAGCATAACTGATTGATCAGAGATTATCAGCATAACTGATTGATCAGAGATTATCAGCATAACTGATTGGATCTTATTGATACCAAAGGAAAAGTGGAAACATGAAACAGAAACTGAAAACAGCTGAAGGGAAACTGGATGTTTATCAGGACAGGTGGAGTTAGAGAGCAGAGAGAGGCAAAGTTAGAAAATACAGTAAACAGCAACACACACACACACACACACACATACACACACACACACACACAAACACACACACACACAAACACACACACACACACACAAACACACGCAAACACACACACACACATATACACACACACACATATACACACATATACACACACACAAACACACACATACACACACACATATACAAACACACACACACACCTATACACACACACACACACACACACACACNAACCACCATGTGGGCAGCTGGTTACCTGTCGATCAGAACCCAGAGTCCAGTTGGCCGGCTTCACTTCTTCTATTGGTACCATTTTAAATGGTGTCCCACAGGGCTCAGTTCTTGGCCACTTTTATTCTCCATTTATATAAATAGCTTGTGTGAAAATCTGTCCAATGCTTTTTATCATTTTTATGCAGATGATTAGTCATTTACTCCTGTTCTTCATCACTTTCCATGGCCATACAGGTTTTGCTTTTAATGTAGTTCAAACCCGGTTACAAACCCTGAAGTTGGTTCTGAATGTGGATAAGACAAAAGCAATGGTTATTTTCACACTCTAGAAAACTACCAGAGATCCCTCTAAAGCTTACAACTGCTGCAGGAACACAGATTGGGTTTGTCAATAATTATAAACATCTTGGCTTTATTTCAGATAAAGAGCTTTCTTTTAAAAATCACAGAGTAAATTTGTTACGAACAATGAAAATGAAGATTGGGTTTTATTACCAAATGGTTCTTGTTTTTCTCTTAAAGCTGGAAGTAAATTGGTAGCTGCAACATTCCTGCCACTCCTGGATTATGGAGATGTTTTATATATGAATGCTTCGACCAAATGCCTTCAGTCACTAAATACTGTATATCATTGTGCTTGTAACCGGTAGCAGAGTCTCACACATCATTGTGAGCTGAATGCAAAGCTCCTTTAAGCGTACGGAGAACAATCACCTGATGATCCTGATTTATAAATCTCTACTCGGCTTGGTCCAGCATACTTAAACTCTCTTTTACATAGATTTGTTCATTCTAATTCTTTACGCTCTAACAACATTTTTCTTTTGCATGTTCCACGTTTCCGAACTGAAAAAGGGAAGCAAGCTTTCAGTGTGATGCTCCTTCAGCATGGAATCCAGTCTTGTTGAAAATGGACTAATGTAACCATAGACATAATATAAGCATAGACGCCTCATGGACCGCTCCGGCGCAGGAAATACGGCGGCCATCTTGGAGCGGTATACCCTCCTACTTTNAACGCGCTGCAGGACAGCAGCACGTTGACTGGAGCAGCCAGAGCCACGTGTCTCCAGCCGCCGTAGCGTAGCGTGGTTCTGAAACACACTGGCCCGGCTCTGCTGTCCACTCTGGGTTTATCCCTTCTTAAGGTGGCGCTTTAGGTCAACCTGTGTTTTAGAAAATTCCTGATCAATCCTGCTAAAGCTGCCAGCTATCTTTAACAGCTACTACAGTAAATCTGCTTAGCATGCGGCAGGAACATTACGTTTGGAACAGTGACCACGAGGAGCGCTTTACTCCAAAACAACAACAGCAGCAAGGCGCCAGCAGCCAGCTGGCCTCTGATGCCCGCTCTGCTCCGTCCGTTCGTTTCACAGCAGATTATCCCAAACAGAGACGAGTCACAGAACAACAAGGACATTCAGGACGCTTCCTGCCACAGTCCACAGCCCGTCCTCCAGGTCCTGCATGTCTTCACCTGGTCCAACTCACCTGGACCAAGTGAAGCATCATCAGCAGAACCTCTGCAGAATGCTGCTGAGGAAACGCATCTGAAAGCGGAGGACTGGAGCTGGACTCTGTGGTTCATAGCATGATGAACTAAAATTACAGTTTAAATGTAAGAATGGTCCTAGCCTGGAGTGAGGAGGTCTGAGGATCTGGAGGACGAAACAAGTTACAGGAAGAAGACGTGAGCCGGGAACAAGCAAATAACCTGACCTGGACTCTCACGTTAGCGAAACTACAGAGGGAGCCAAAGAGCTGCTGCAGCTGCTGCTGCAGCTACTGCAGCTGCTGCTAGCCATTTATTTTTCTCCTGCGTCTCTTAAAGGAGCCTCCAGGTTTTAAATCCTCCATCCACATTTCAGGTGGAGGGTTAGCTGCTGGAGAAGGTGACCTGTCTGTCTAAACGTGCAGCCCCTCCACATTTCTTCTTCTGTGGTAATTGTTCTGAGAGGACGGCAGTGCAGCGAGGGTCAGTCCTCCTGCACTAAACTAGTAATACATTTATTGGCTTAAAGCAGAGAAACGGCAAGAAGGACGGAAACCTTTTCACCTGCCAGGGTGTCCCAGATGGATTGCTTTCTTTCTCTTTCACAGCAGATCCAGCTAAACGTCACCAACTCTAATGAATCGGCTCCGATTCCACCAGCAGAGAAAAACAGAAACACTGCAGCTAGAAGCTGAATGTTATCTGTCCGCTACAACCAGAGCAATGAGAAAACCAAAGACAAACTGAGAATCAGCTGGATAACAAACTGAGTTCTAAGTTCAGAGTGTAATGTTCATAACTCAGCATGAATGAATCAGATAATAATTCAGTTTTACTGAAGCCATGATTTCTCTGCTCCTCTTGATGCAGACCACTTCCTGCAAAACGGAACCAACGATTCCTGAATAAATACTGAAGCCGACCTCGGACAAGGTGAAGTCAGGAAGACGGCAGCTGTTCCTGAAGCAAGGTGAGCAGATTAGCTCCTCAGACAGGTCATGACCTTTCTATCCACAGCATCACGGCAGCAGCGCGGCGGCAGAGTAAACACCGCCGCTCCAGGAAAACCCATTCCACCTTGGGACAGGAAGTACTGTCATGGACGCCGATTAGCTATTGAGTAACGCTGCACTTCCTGCCATCATGGAGGAAAGTGACTCTAAGACGACTTTAAGGACGGTCCAAAAACAGGGACACCTTTAACACCAGCCGTACTGAGCGTCCTCTAAAGCCCCATCAAGTCATTAGCGCTAAATGAGATGATGGTGAGGAAGAGGAGGAAGAGGAGACCCTGTTAAGGCTCAGTGATTACAATGTCAGTGATGGATAACATGCATGGTTCCAAGGATCTCGACATGGAAAACAGTTATGCAAAAAGGAGATGCACATATAGCTGCGCCGCCGCGTCTGGGCGAACGCCTGTGACCGTCTGGAGCTGACAAGTCTGCAGAGTCTGAATGAGATCTTGGCGTTGGTTCCAGCAAGCAATAGGTTGACCGCTTTGACATCGCGTCTGGATGTCGCCCAGCTCGTCTTTGCGTCGCATCTGGGCGCCGTGTCTGGGCGCCAAAATGTTTGCAGAAAAACTTTTTCTAGTCGGGATTTTCTGAATGAAATGATGTGAATAACAGAGGAACTCTGTCAGTGAATGAAGAGGAAGCAGGTAAAGATTCAGGTTGGCTTAAGTTACTAGGAAAACAAATATATTTACTATTTAACATTCAGTTAGCATAGCTAGCTTGTCAGTTAGCATGACCGTCTCTGCATATTTCCTGTTCTATGTCATCAAATTTAATTGAAACATTGAGAAAAAGCCTGGTCTCTGCATGTTTCAGGGTCATGTGACCATCCAGGACGTCTTCCTGCCTCCGGCAGACATCCAGTCATCAGCTCACCCTCCTCCGTCAGAGTCACATGTGAAATAATGAGGCTTAACCCTCTGCATGTTGTTTACTGCTGCTAACAGTTAAATGAGGCGCACACGGCCTGCCATTGTCCCGCTTCCTGTTTACGGAGGACATGCGATGTCCTGACAGCGTTTCAAACACATTGTGTCCATGCTGGAGGTCTCCGTGTCACGCCATCCTCTAATGAGAGGACGACTGCAGCAGCAGCACCTCCACCGCCACAAAGACCGCATTCTGCAGGTCGTTGACTTTCCACGGTGACCGTTTGCTGACCGATGGCAGCGCTCACATGTTGGGCTGAATTATCTCCGAGTCCCGTTGCAGAAAACAGGTCAGAATGTTCGGCTTCTCTTCATGGGAGATGGACCCGTTTGTTCTGAGCTGCTGGTCCGTTTCAGGACTGCGTGTTGACCACCAACAGCTTCTGATTGTTTCATAATGAAAACAAATACAGGAGGATTTGAGGTCAGACCAGGAAACCTTTGATCAACCTGAAAAAACAAACTTTGACCTTAAAGAACATGACAGCTGATGATGCTCCAAAGATCAAGGCTTTCTCTGTAACTTCAGGCTCAGATCCAAACCTGAAACGTCCCGACGAGTTTCTGTTTCAGGTCAAACTCGAACCCGAACGCTCATGTTGGTTTGAGTCTCCAGTTATCTGAAGGTGTTTGTAGCAAAACTCAGCTGCTGCTGGCAGCGGTGAGCCCCAGGGCTCCGTCCTGGGCCCTGTGGTGGTTTCACTGTGCCTGATGGTTCCTTTTGTTGATGAAACTAAATTAATTGTCCCTCTCATT
Source organism: Poecilia formosa (assembly GCF_000485575.1). NCBI lineage: Eukaryota > Metazoa > Chordata > Actinopteri > Cyprinodontiformes > Poeciliidae > Poecilia > Poecilia formosa. The sequence continues at coordinate 353,751 of NW_006800457.1, read as the reverse complement.
GGAAGTGTCTGCCCACTGCTGGGTCAGTTCCTGCTGTAGCAGGATGTAGGTCGGAGCGCCCAGCAGGGGGCGCCAGCGTGGGGCAGCCTGGCCCAGATGGGGCTACTATGCAGTAGCTCAACACCATCAGAGGGGAATGACTGAAGCTTTGGTGTCCTCTGGACTTGATGAAGTTCTATAACCGTCCAATTAGCTTTTAACATTTAGCATTATGTCTGGTAGGACGGGTGGGTGGATCCTCCTGCTGACCTTCCCCTGACCTTCCCCGGTCCCAGCAGACCCCCTCAGCGAGCCTCTGGACCTGCCTGACCCCAGAGGAGCCGCGGCGTCTTCCAGCCAGATGTGCAGCTAAAGACTGAGGAACAAGCTGCCTCTTCACACTTATTAGCCTTTTAGCCGCATTGCTTTAATCTGCTTTATTTCCTTAATTTTATTGCTTTGTGTTCTTTCCTGCTAGATTTTGATGACCTTGTAAAGCGCCGTGGTTAACATTGTGGTTTTGAAATGTGTCCTTTGTTCCAGAGTCGTTTGGTTCAGCTGAGAGAAATCTGCAGCAGATGAAGTCGGAGCTGCAGGACATCTGGAAAACTTTGGTTCCTTTGGGTTCACATGTCTGCGGCTCTCTGGACTGAAACTGGATTATTCTCCAGGCGGCATCTTTCAGCCAGCAACCAGTTTTCCTCCCTGGATACTGATGGAGTCCACATGGCTTGGAGATGACCTTTGACCTCAGTTGTCCTAAAACTCACCTGGACAAAATGGAAACTGCTGCTGGCGTCTGCCAGGCCGCTGACCTGATGATGTCATGAAGCGGTCCAGCTCATTTTCCAGTAAACACCACCAGCTGCCCCCAGCTCTGGGTTTTCCCAGAATCCTGCTGGTTCTGGTCAGCCTGTGTGACCCACTGACCTCAATCTGCAGCTCCTTTGTTCTCTGGAGCCACTTTGTTCTGGCGCTCTGCAGGTGGTCACATGACCCCGCCCGCTCCGGTTCCGGTCAGATCCGTTTCATCACCGCAGCTTGTGAAGGCGGAGGACGAGGAGGGAGCCACGGCCATGAGCCGGTTCTGATCCAGACCCATCAGAACCTCTGTAGAACCTCCATCCAGCCCAGAGGGAAGCCTGTTCTCCTCACAGAGGCCCAGCATGGAGGTGGTAGAGGTGGCATCATGCTATGGGCTGGGATCCTCTCCGCTTCTCTGATGATCCAGAAAAGTCCAGCAGGGATTTTAGAGCCTCTGGATTCAGGATCAGGTGCAAACGCACAACGAACGCACAGCGAACAGAGAACGAACGAACGCACAGAGAACGCACAACGAACGCACAACGAACGAACGCACAGAGAACGCACAACGAACGCACAACGAACGTAAACACAGAGAACGAACGCACAACGAACGAACACACAGCGAACGAACGCACAGAGAACGCACAACGAACGAACGCACAACGAACGCACAACGAACGAACGCACAGCGAACGAACGCACAGCGAACGAACACACAGAGAACGAACGCACATCGAACGCACAACGAACGAACGCACAACGAACGCATGAACGATGCAAACGAACTGGAAAACTCAAAGCTAATTAAAAACAGGAAAAGAATCAGATTTGCAGGAACAGCCGCTCATGACAGAGTGGAACAGAAGATCAGCCGAAGCTTCACTCCATTTTGGATCAGAACCACTTGGCCCGGCCATCGTGCTTCGTCTGGACAATAAAGAACACCAGCTGCTGGACTCACCTGTCCCCAATAATGGACACAGCCCTGCACCGTTGGACACCGTTGGACGGGTTTGCAGGACGAGCCTGAAGTCTTTCTGTGTCGGTTCAGTGTCAGGAGGAGGAACGGATCCATCCTGCTGGTTTCTGGAGCCAGAAGCTTTAAATAAGCAGCATTTCTCTATAGATTACATATAAATCTAAATATGAAGGTGAAATCACTGCTGCACATGGAGAATCTCTCATTTGAGGATTTACAACCTTTTTAATCTTTCCCAAATGTTTCAGCTAAAGAAACAATTTTATAGCAAACCATGAAAACCAACAGGAAATCCTCGCTTGACTTTGGCAGATTATGTAACCAACTGAGCTGAATCCTGATGAAACATTATTATTATATTATCAGCTGATGCTAAAGTGCTAGCGGTTTTAGCATCAGCTGAGCCCCTTTGATCCTTGATGCCCCTGGAGCCTTTTGGGTTTTTTTAAGCTGTGCATCAGGAGCTGCTTTTGCCCCTCAACAATAATATTTAGCTAAATATAATAACTTAGCTATATAAACTACAACTGTAGATCTAGAGGAGCTGACATAGAAAACTGATGTAGAGTTAACNTGTAGTGTGGCTGCCTCTGTTGGCTTCACCTCGAAGCGGGCAAAGAAGAGGTTCAGCTCCTCTGCCAGCGTGGCGTTGCCTTCCGCAGCTGCGAGGTTGGTCCTGTAGTTGGTGAGATGCTGGATTCCCTGCCACACCTGCCTGCTGTTGTTGCTGTCAAGATAGCCCTCTATCCTCCTCCTGTAGTTGGACTTAGCCATTCTGATGCCTCTCTTCAAGTTAGCTCGGGCTGTACTGTAGACGGTCCTGTCCCCAGACCTGAAGGCAGTATTCCTGGTCTTTAGCAGTCGCTGGACCTCCTGAGTCATCCAGGGCTTCTGGTTTGGGAAGACCCGGATGCGTTTATCCACAGCTACAGTGTCAATACAGTTCTTGATATAACACAGTACACTGTCTGTAAAAACCTCCAGGTCCTGATGTTCAAAAACATCCCAGTTTGTCCTGTCGAAACAGTCCTGCAGCTGCTTTGTCGCATCCTCGGGCCAGGATTTGATGGTTTTGGTGATGGTTGGAGTAGTTTTCCTGAGGGGGGCATAGGCAGGAATTAAATGCAGGGACAGGTGATCGGACTGACCCAGGTGTGGACTTGGCCGAACTAGCAAATACTCAGACTCTTGGTATGGACAGAGACGAGGACTCTAAAACTCACTAATGAGTTGAAATCGATCTTGGAGAAGTTGCTAGTTTTAGCTCAGTGGAACGACCAAACTAATCTGGATGATTGGGAACTGAGATGTATCGGAGAGACTTTAGGGAAGATTGAAATTTATAATCTTCCCGACCTAAGACATTCTGTATCTGAATTGGCTTTCCCCGTGTGGCCTTGGAAGGGCTGCATATTTCCAATCTCCTTGAAGATATGTAAACATAGCGCTCCTTCCCACCTCACCCCCTCCTGTATCCATGGAGCTGAGCGCTCCCAAGGACATTCCTAGATAACAGCAAATCTATCGGACTTTACCGGGAGGCTGGGCAACCTGGTTTCATGGCCCTTTGACGTCACCGCCTTCACTCATGCCTTTGTTTTGCCCCTTTGTTTTGTCTGAATGTTGCCATTTGCCCTAATGTGTCCTTTCCTCTTTTTTGTTTTAAAAATGGTGGAGTACTCCCTATTTAACCCAGAAAAGGATTATTTTAATTTATTAGTAATATCAGAAATTGTGGAGTACGCACTATTTAGATCAATATTATACAGGCCAGAAATGGAACCAGAATCAGAATAACTATGAACTTGGAATCCAGAAATACTTAACAGGAACAGTCAGTGCTTAGTTTATATTACTTTTAACTCAGAAAAGGATTTAGATCAGTCATTCTTTAGCTTATTTTATCAGAAACTGTAGAGTTTCACTATTTAGAAATGAAATTAGATACTTAGCAGCCCTGAACAGGAGAACTTAGTTTACATTCTTTAGAACGACGTTAGATTAGTTTTCTTTCCTCTTTTTTGTTCCTTCGGTTTATTTTGTTTGTACTTTTAACTCATGTAAAGCACTTTGAATGGCCTTGTTGCTGAAAATGTGCTGTATAAATAAAATTACCTTACCTTACCTAAATTTCTGAGGTATTTTAGCTATTGGAGTTACGCTTAAGAGAAATTAATTAATCAAAGAATGTCATGAATATGTGTGTAGGGATGCACGGATTGCAGTTTTCTGGCCAATCCCTGGTTACCGATCTTTAAAAAGTCTGACTTACTGATTTTGGTTTTGGCTGATATGAATTTTTTTGTCTGAAATGTCGCTAAATGTAGCAAGAAAGTCACTGAGTTGCCACAGTGGGGTGAACATTGTTAACTGTAAACGTTGAGACCTGACCTGGTGGGTCTGTCAGTCAAACCTCTCACTGCAGAGCAGAAGAGGACAGATGCTGATTTCAGTGTTGTAGTACTCAAGATCGGTCTTGGTCTCGAGATCATTTTTTGATGGTCTCGTCTCGGACTCGACCGCATTTGGTCTCGNAGATTATATTAGCTTTGCATTGTCCCCACATGATGACAATATGATCTGATTAAATATTATATTCTTGATTAATTGGGTTGTTGCTGTGTTGTACGGTGTTTTAAGACCTTGTTCAATGGGCCCCCGCCCCTCCAAAGGTCTCTGCACGGCCCTGCATCAATCTGAAGCTAAAGCTGACATGTTCCTCTCTGCACAGCTGAACCTCTCACCTCATGAGAAGTCCTGGACGATTGGTCAGTCAGAGACAGGAAGCTTCCCTTGTCCAATCAGTGGACGTTTCTGGACAGGGACAGCCCGTCCCGCCTCTGTCTCAGAGGTTAGACCTGGTTTTGGGGTCCAGAGCTGTAAATCCACGCCTCCGCTGTAACAGTTCCTGCCGAAGGACTGGGACAGATGTTTTCCATGTGGGGATGATTTAAGACACTTTCTGCGTTCGGTTACATCAGATCTCGTCCAGTTATCAGTGGGACAGATGTTTCCACTGATGGGAGAATTTTAATGGCTCTCTTTATGGCTTACAGACCGCGCTGGGTCGGAGCTGGCTGCGTTCGGATCTCTTGTTCTCTGCTTGTTTTTCCTTCTGGTTTTCCTCGTGTTTCTGCGTTGCCAGCTTGTTAATCTGCGTCATGTGGACTCTGCTCAGATCAGCAGGAACGTTTTGGACGCCGCTTCTTCCGTCTGAGCAGAACTTTAAACACAAACTGAGAAAAGCAGAAGAAGAAGAACCCGATCAAGGAGCAAACATCCTTCAGTCTGATATCGTCTTCATGTTGGACGTGCTGGACATGTCCTACATGTTATGTCCAAGTTGGTTCCAAACAAGTCTCATCTGCAATGACTCAGTTCATTTAAATATTTTAGTCAGTGTGACTGCAGGCGCCTCGTTTTCACCCACAAGGCTAACAAACTGAAACTCTGCTGTCGTTTGGGTTCCTACTGGTATTTGCTGGGTGGTGGTGGAGTCCGCCCTTAATCAGTGGGTTGCCAGTTCGATCCCTGCTCCATCTACCTCTACCTTGCCTGCTGGCGTTCAGGGGCCCAGCAGGGGGCACCGGTGTCAGACAGCTCAGGGCAGCTGTGGCTACTACCCAATAGCTCTGCGCCATCAGATGTGCTTAGTAAATTCACTGTTCGTCTGAAACCCTCAGGAATATTGGAAATTGTTCTGATTGTTCTGAACCAATCCCCTACCGCTGGCAGACGGCCATCGTTTTCCAATCCATAGACGGTCCGTCCATCAACTTCACACTGCGCCCGTCCACTCTCAGGGAAAACGTTTCTGGTTTCATTGGATCTTCAGCAACACAGTGCTGGTCCTCCATCTGCTGCATGCTGCTTCTCAATCCTCTTCCAGTCTGAAACACCTGGAGAGACGAGTTTGTCCCGCTGAGCTGTACGTCCTGAGTAATGTGAAGCCTGGCAGGCGGTGCTCTGGTTTCTCCCTCGGTAAGTCAGCTAATTTGGGATTAGCACTCTGGATTTGGGACCAGAGGTTATTATCAGGCAGTCAGCCTGGATCAGTCCTCTTATTATTTGTAATATTGCATCCAGCAGGTTATCTCATGAGTACCTGCTGGTACCTGGAGCCACAGACANGGACGGAGACCTGGGGGACGGAGACCTGGGGGACGGGGGACAGAGACCTGGGGGACGGAGTTTTGGGGAAACGTGGAGAAAGTCATGAGCTCCAGATGTTTGGCAGCAGCTGCAGGCACTGATGAACAGGAGGACTGGGACCAGAGGGACGAACATCCACTCAACAGGTCCGGATGGTTTGGACCATGAAAACTAGTGCAGATGGACATATAGGTCACAGAGTCGCCGACCATTTTGGACCGATTCTGAGTTAATCTGAGTGAAGCTCTCCAGCCGCATGCATTCCAGTCCAAGTTTGACTTCCTCTGCTGGTTCTGCTGATCCCTCCAGTCCAGTGGACTGTTTGTGCCGCAGCCTTCTAGGAAACCCTGGAACAAGCAGCTGTTCTGGGACCAGTCCGAGAGCCACGGCGTCCACTGGGACGAAAAGCGGAGGGGGCGGTCTCGTGTTTCACCCGGGAGTCAGACTGTCTGTGATTGGCTCAGAGCTGCAGCTCCCACAGGCTTCATAATTAGAGCTCAGAGAGTTGGCTGCTACTGACAGTCATTCAGGGATACGCTGGCTGCTGTGTGTGTGTGTTGTAAGGAATGAAGGGAAAGGTCACAAACACTCTCTCTCTCAGGGCTTCTATTTGTTCTCATTTTGTGGGGACATAAAGCTCTCCGCGGTGACTCTCCTCACTTCTGAGGACAAAGATCAGAAGTCTTCATCACATGAGTCATTAAAGTTTAACGCAGCGGTTTGAGGTCTGGGCCAAGTTTCCAGGAAAAGTCAGGGATGTATTGGGACCTCCTGTGCTGAGTGAGAAAATGTTTATGGAACATTGAGCAGATTTGTTTAATCCTTCGGTTGCAGAAGTATTCAAGGGTTTGTTGAGGCTGCAGATGCTGCTTTGTCCTCAAATGTCCCCGGGACATGTGTCCCAGAAAGACAAGTTGAGGGATGGAGGGATGGAGGAATGAAAGACGAGATGTCCATGGTCTGGGTGGACACAGCACATCTGGACGAATGAATCTGGTCTTGGGCAGATTGCTTTGTTTCCTCTTTAGATCCCATCTTTGATCTCCAGACGCATTTTAAGCCAGAACTGTTCTGAGTTTTTATAAAGGCAATAAAAACAATGATTTGTTTTTATTCTGGTTTAACCTGATTTTGTTCAAACACCTCACACCATCTCTCAGGCTGACTTCCTCCTGATGGTCCGGTAGACCTTGTTCTAATGGAACCAGAACTCCATCATCTGCTCCAAACCAACCTGTTCCCCTCCTGGCCTGTGGGGGCGCTGCACCAAGAACCCCTGTAGGAAATGACACAAAAACCTCAGAAGACTCTGAGAGGAACTTCCTTCTTCACCAGATGGAAACAAGATGGAAGCGTCAGATTTTAGCGGTTGGAGGATTTCTCTTTAGTCTTTGGCTGAAAACCAGGAGCCATTTCTGCTGCTAGCAGTAGGTTAGCACGTTAGCTTTGGTTGTATTTACCCAGAATGCCCTGCACTGTAGTCCACTTCCTGCTTTTGGAGCGGTCAGTTTGGAGCAGTTCACTTGGCGTTCACATTCAAAGTGAACCAGAGTTTACTTCAATGGAACCCAGACCAAGGTTTGGAGGACCAGAGGTCAAAGGTCAATTAGCATTCACACCAACTGGACTGGACTTTATAGCACATGGACCGGAGTTGGACTAAAGCAGACTGAACAGGACTGGTGGGAACGATGGAANTCAGCAGCGCTTCGCTTTCACAGACGGTGGGGACAACGTCTAACTTTTTTCGTCACTTAGAAAAGTAGCTCAAAGAAAGTTAAGCTCCGATGACGTAATGCTAGCAAAGCTAGCTGTACAGAGACACGTTATTTGTGATGAAAAAAAGTTGTCACTGCGCTGACTTATTGTGCGGAGGTGTTGACTGACTTTTCGCATATATGGGACAACGCTATGTCCAAAAGTCTGCAATAGTGATGTGACTTTCAGGAACAGTACGATTCATCTGCTCCTCTCTTTACTTATTAGATAGGACTGGAGTGTCGCTGAGAGCCATTGTTCTATCAGATAGCCATACGCTGTCAAGATAGCATACATGCAGTGAGTAGCATGCCCGCGCATGCGCATTAATAAGTCCGACCGTCAGTGGAGTTGTCAGTTCAGCAGAGGCAACAAGTTATGACAAAAATAAGTCATTAAATTGTTTATAATATGACATAATATGATAACTAGATAGATATACATGCGTCGTGTTTCAAAGTGTATTTAAAGCAGGTCTGGCTGCAGCTGCAGTCAACTACAACACACGCCCATGTAAAACTCATTAATCTACTTACTTAACCGCTAAGTCAGGATGCCATACAGCTGTTACTAACAAAGTGTATGATGATGTACGTCATGATTCTATGTTGCTGATTAAATAAAATCATATGGTAATGACTGCATATACATGTCTGAGCTAAGCATATGACTATCTGACAACGTATGCTGATCTAACAGAACGCCGTTCTATCAGATTACCGTACGCTGTCAGAATAGCAAACATGCAGTGAGTACCAGGCCTGCATGCGCATTAAGAAGTCCGACCGTCAGAGGAGTTGTCAGTTCACCATACGCAGCAAGTTCTGACAAAAATAAGTCATTAAATTGTTTTCAATGATAACTATATAGATATACATGCGTTGTCGTGGTTTCAAAGTGTATTTAAAGCAGGTCTGGCTGCAGCTGCAGTCAACTACAACACACGCCCGTGTAAAACTCATTAACCTACTTAACCACTAAGTCAGGATGCCATGCAAGTGTTAATAAAGTGTATGATGATCTATGTCATGATTCTATGTTGCTAATTAAATAAAATGATATGGTAATGACGTGTCTGACAGATGTAGCCGTGAGTTCGTTCTAAGCGTATGACAATCTGACAGCGTATGCTGACCTGACAGAACACTCTTCTTTGTTCTTGTAATGCTCTGCATACANCGGAGCTTGCTGTCACAGAGAAATGCTAAAATGATGGAAGCAAAGCAGCAAACCAGGCTCCGATTTAATCAATCGATTGAACTGCATTCACTCATCCTGATGATCGGCAGTGGACAGACGCTTGTTGACTTTTCAGCCATACCTCATTCCAAGCAGGGCTAGGCTAGTAGAAATGGATATGAACCCAAGATTTTGTTGCTTGAGGTCAAAGCTCATGTTTCATTTAAAACAGCACTGAACCACCATGCTCAGCCTCACTGTGTGAACTTGGCCTGTTGGATTTATAACGACTAATGATGGTTTGGCATGGAAGCAGGAAGCATCATTGGTTCCCACTTTTCCCTCTGTGTCCCTGCAGGCTGCGACACCGGCTTTGGGAATGCTGCAGCGAAGCATCTGGACTCTCTGGGTCTGGACGTTTTCGCCACCGTTCTGGACCTGAAAGGAGACGGAGCCAGAGCTCTGCGGAGAAGCTGCTCGTCCCGCCTCACCCTCTTGCAGGTGGACATCACGCAGCCGCAGCAGGTGCAGCAGGCGCTGCTGGACACCAAGGCCAAGCTGGGCCTCCGAGGTGGGTTAGGGTGGAGGCATGTACGCACACACACACACACACACACACACACACACACACACACACACACACCATCCTGAGCTGATGCAGATATGAAGGTGTCAGGAAAACAAACCTTAAATGGATTGAAAGGAGTAAACTTTGATGGGAGCCGAGGGATGGAGCTTTGGGGGACGGAGACCTGGAGGACGGAGACCTGGGGGACGGAGACCTGGGGGACGGACCTGATGACGAAGGACAGAGAAATGAGCAGGAACTCCCTGCAGAGTTCCTGCTCATCCATGGAGATGCAGAGCTGGTGTTGGATTAAAACTTCATTTGTCCCCAGGGAGAAATTGATTTGAGGCATAAACAAAGTCTTAGCATAAGCTAAAAGTTACCATGGTAACAAAGGATGCAAGAATACAAGAAAAGCAGACATTCTCTCCAATCCTCAACATTTCACATTTTTAGGAACTTAATAGCTGCTGGGAAAAAGGGAATTTTGTTCTTCTCAGTTTAATTTAATGATATGTTTTAGTGAGTCATTGTGACACCTCTGCCAATTTTCCATATGCTGATCGTTGTGGGCCAGCCAATCAGTGTGTGAGTGTGTGTGTGTGTGTGTGTGTGTGTGCAGGTCTTTGGGGTTTGGTCAACAACGCAGGAGTGTGTGTGAACCTGGGAGACGCAGAGCTGTCCCTGATGTCCAACTTCAGAGGCTGCATGGAAGTCAACTTCTTCGGCACGGTGAGCGTCACCAAGAGCTTCCTGCCGCTGCTGCGACAGGCCAAAGGTCGCATCGTCAACATCTCCAGCCCAGCTGGTGTGTAACACACACACACACACACACACAGTACATAACTCAAGGTGTTAACTGTGTCTCCAGGCCTGGAGGACCGGAG
>NW_006800457.1:338334-342855 GCF_000485575.1 Poecilia formosa | reverse complement strand
AGTCAGAGCCCAACATGCTGAAAATGGCTTTTACACTTTTGGATAATTTCTCTTTTATCCTTGGCTTCGGCCTGTGAACCAGGACGTCTCAGAAGTCATTGAGTTCTCCCAGTGTTCCCAGTATAATAAATAAATGTTTCATTCTTTCACTTTTTGTGTATTTTTAAATCTCAATCTGAAGTTTTAGTGTATTAATACAGCTTATGTAATGAAATAAAAATAACTTACTGTTAGTATTATTTTCACTCTTTGCTCTCTGTAGCGGAGTTGACATATCTAACTGTAATAAATGTAAAAAATTAGCTAATGTTTGATAATGACTGACTTATCAAAGTTTATTGTCTTTACAATAAAATATAAAAAATGAAAGGGAATTAAATGTTTTTCTTCATGTTTTGACATGTTTTAAATACATTAAATTATGGAATCATGTAAATATGTTCTTTAATAAAACAGTAAAAGTGTGTGTCTGCTCATCAATGTCAATATAAAAACTACTTATTAGAATATTTTCCAGGGGCGTCATATTGGGGGTGAAGGGCCCCAAGGGCCTCTGACTGACAGGGGGCCCTCCATAAATTTTTTTTTTTGTTCACAAAAATTTAAAAAATGGGGCCCTGTCAATTACAAAATTAATTATATTGTGTTTTCTAAGATTGCTTTTAGCCGTAAAAATGAAATGTTAGCCCTCCCAGACCACAAACACACATCCATATTTACTCTGAGCCCCCCTGGATCTGCATGAAATGGATCGTTCCTGCTTGACGGTGACGGTGTTCAGCAGCAGACAGTACAAGACAAGAATGACTGGCAGTTACTATGCTGTCTAGAAAAATGATAAAATTAGGTTTTCAAAAAATAGAGACAGAGAGAGAAAAAGGTAAAAGTGTTAATTTATAACCCAGTTTTTCACCTCCAAGAGGCGAGTAGACTGTGTGAGATTCAGTAGCATAGTTAGCTTAGCTACAGATTACTGTTTACCTCCTTTTCACTAGCATTTAATGAATTAAGGAAAAAAATTACCAACATATTCATATATTTAACTTGTCCTTTGTACCTGTTACCACTTAACAACAGATGAGTCNTCTATCGGTCAGACCTCGTGGTAATGCGCACATCGATGTTTCGTTTCTTATAAATCCATCATACCTGTAGGAGTTTCATTTTGTGTTTTATTTCTCAGAAGTTTACGGTAAATAAAAAAAATAAAATAAGAAAAATCTAGTTATTTCCATGCAGAGTCCAGAAAGAGGTGATGTTCTGCTTGTAGCCCAACAGCTTCGGTCAGCATCCAGCTACTCATCAGCTTTTTTAGGACATATTCCTGCAGTTTTCTAAAGAGGTATTAAAATACTAAAAAGGTAGATTAGCTATACGGACAAAATATCCCGACCACATTTGTAGTCAAACAGTATTTGTAGTAATAGTGATGCTAAACGGGACGAATGTCTTGTTTACAGTTTGGTAACAATATTGGAAACGGCAAAAGTCATTTATGTTAATATGTTTGATTAACATAGCAGCTTCGTTAAATAAAATTTACCGTAAACTTCTGAGAAACAAAACACACAGATATGACGGATTTATAAGAAATCTGCTGAGTAAGCAGTATGTGACGTAACGTCGATGTGAGCATTACCATAAAGTATGCTGGATTTACGGTATGACAAATCAGAACACCTGCCTTGTCTGCCTGCTGTTTCAAAGCTTGAGGATATTTTTTTTTAAATCAAACTTTATTTAAACAAGGTAAATACAAACAAGAAAGGCAAAAACATGAAAATAATGAAACAATAACTGAAATAGCAACAAGGGGATTTATATGTTAGGATTGACATAGATTGATGGGCAATTCCATTAAAAATTCAGTCAGGAATTCAAATGACCCAATACATTTAAGAGATTTCAAATATAATTGGAATTCAAATAAAAAAAGTTTAAAAACTGGAGATGATTTCAGCATTCTTTGTTTATGAATAAAAAATTTTGCCAAACAAAATATTATGTTACAACATAGTTCCATTGTTTTGTTTTTCAATAATACTCTAAAGGTTACCATATCTCTCGAAATAGATTCAGGAAGTGCAATTTTTTATTTGATCCACCTTTCTAAGCAATTCCAAAATATTTTGGTGTGACTGCAGCCATAGAAAACTTGCAAAAAAATGTCATTTTTATTTATTTTCCCAGGGAATAAAGTCTCATTTGAACAGTTTCTAATTGTGTGGTTATTGAATTTTGGATCAGTGAGTGATATTCCATTAATAAATAAATTGGGTAATTGTGGGGTCATCAGATAATATGTAATTATATTTTTGAACTGATTGATAAATTGTTTTGGTAAGGCATTATATAATTTTGTAAACTCAACTTTTGGGGGAAAGAAGTGATATTTGGCACAGAATTGTTCGTAGTTTAACATGCAACCATTAACATCCATGAAGTGTATAATAGACCAAATATTCTTTTCCATCCAATCTTTGTAAAATAAGGATTTATTGCGATGAACTATGAATCTGTTATTCCATATGATATGCTTGAGGATATTGAAGATCCCGCGTCAGAAATGGAAGGTGGAGGTTAAAAGGGAGCAGTACGCGGTTCGTTCACTGGAATAATTTGTTGGAAAATAATGCGGGAGGAAACCCACTGCTACGGGAACAGGCTGAGGACAGAGGCAGCGGTTCGGCACAAGGTCAGTCAGTGTGTGTGTGTCGATGCGTTATACGGAGTATGAAATTATTTTTAGACAACTCCTTAGCTTTTATTTATATGACAATTATATAAAATACATTTAACATGCAGTCGGAGCGNGGCCCTGGAGGGCTGGGAGTTCCCTCCCCTGTTGTAGAACCTGACTCTGCTGTAAACTCATGAACTCCGTCTTCCCAGACCTGCTGGGTGTCCATGGTGCTGGAGGTTCTGGAGAACCTCTGAGGCCAGAATCAGAACATCTGCATTCTGGTTCCTTGCTCCGACGTCTGAAAGTTAGATTGGATTTAATTCAGGTGGATCAGGACTAAGGGGTTCGCCCCGTTACAGGTATTTCTCAGTGAAAATGCTAAAAACTGTCAGTGCTTTTCTCTCCTATTCAGTCAGAACCAACTTTCTGTTGGTTCAGCATTTGGCTGCAAAGTGACAGAGAGTGAAAGAGTTCATGGGGTGTAAATACTTTGGCAGGACTCTGAACCGCTCCAGAATCAGACACCTGCCAAAGCAAACAGACTGAGCCACTCCAACTCAAACTGTCTGGGAGCCAAAACTAATCAATCACAGATCTTCAGGCCAGATATTTTCCAGCCAGGACAACAAGTTGAGAAACTGTGTTTGTGACATTAACCCATTAAAGTCCAGCTCTGCGCTGACCCACTGGGGGCCGACGGTGGGCAGAGCAGGCATCTCATTGGTCAGTCTGTGTGTGACATCAGAGTGACGCTCCGACCTCGTCTTCCAGGTGACCAGCCGTTCCCCTGCCTTGCGGCTTACGGAGCATCCAAGGCGGCGCTGAACCTGTTCACTGAAACCCTGAGGCATGAGCTGGTTCCCTGGGGGGTCAAAGTGAGCACCATCCTGCCGTCCTCGTATAAGACAGGTAAGCCCCGCCCCCAGACGCCGACCTGGCATCACATGCAAGGGGCAGCTACCGGTGTTAAAGTGAACATTATGGCTGCTCATTATGCAGGTCTGATGTGGAGTTGGCACAGAAAGAGCAGAGCAGCTCCCCCTGCTGGCCATTGTCCAGATCTACACCTGTATCAGCTTCTGATGGGACAGAGCGCCCAACGATGACTAGATGTCTTAAAATAAACATATCATGTAAACAAATTTAAAGAAAACGAAATCATTTGGATCAAAACTCTCCACATTTATGAGAAAGTTTACCTCAGTCAGCTGGTCAGTCGGCTTCCCAGCTCAACACCAGTACAGATCAGTTTTTAGTGGCTGTGGACCCGTTCCGCTCCAGTACCGACCCGTTATTCCCAGCATCCATCAACACATCAGCATTACAATGAGTCCTTCAACCAGGAGCAAAGTCATAATGAGTGACCATGTCAAGGAAAACATTTTTTATTGGCCTAACTAATATTTTCTATTCACAGACAAAAGTAATAAACCAAACTAATAAAAATTACGGATGACCAGAAACCTTCCCTGCGGAGTCTGACATATAATAGTTATTGATCCATAATAACTAGAGTCTGATTCTTGATCCCTGAAAAGATCTCCACTCTTTCCTGCTTGCTTTCTCGTCCAATCTGCCCTAAAAGAAGAAGAAACGTCCAGTTTGCAGTCAGACAGAACCTCTTTGTACACCGAACTCCTGTCTGAGAGGTTCTGAGGCTCTTCGCGTCCCTAGGATCCCGTCTCAGAACATTAATTAAAAGCTGTTTGGTTACAGGTACAAACCGAGCTGGACCAGAACCAACCTGCAGGGAAGAAGGAAAGCCTGACTCACGACCGAACGCCCTGACCCACGACCGAACGCCCTGACCCACGACCGAACGCCCTGACCCACGACCG
>NW_006800457.1:325477-338324 GCF_000485575.1 Poecilia formosa | reverse complement strand
TGTACTTTTACTTAAGTACATTTTTTGAGTACTTTCTCCACCACTGACACACACACGCACACACACACAGTTCCCCAGCAGGCTCCTAGAACCAACCACACTAACAGATAACATCACCTTTACTGCAACATTCACCCAGGTAGAACCACCCCAAACTCCATCATCATGAGCCAACAAACCCAGAGGTCAGTACCCCCACCCCACCCGCTCATGCCCAAACACCGAACCCCCAGACATACAGATAGATGGAGTCCACCCCACAACCCAAAGTGAAGCCACATTTTGACCACAGCCGCACAAGGCCGAGAGTTTCGCACCGTCTGACTGCAAAGTAACAGAGAGTGAAAGAGTTCATGGGGTGTAAACAGGGGCGTCATATTGGGGGTGAAGGGCCCCAAGGGCCCCTGACTGACAGGGGGCCCTCCATAAAATTTTTTTTTTGTTCACAAAAATTTTAAAAAATGGGGCCCTGTCAATTACAAAATTAATTATATTGTGTTTTCTAAGATTGTTTTTAGCTATAAAAATTAAATGTTAGCCCTCTCAGACCACAAACACACTTCCATATTTACCCTGAGCCCCCCTGGATCTGCATGAAATGGATCGTTCCTGCTTGACGGTGACGGTGTTCAGCAGCAGACAGTACAAGAATGACTGGCAGTTACTATGCTGCCTAGAAAAATGATAAAATCAGGTTTTCAAAAATAGAGACACAGAGAGAAAAAGGTAAAAGTGTTAATTTATAACCCAGTTTTTCACCTCCGAGAGGTGAGTAGACTGTGTGAGATTCAGTAGCATAGTTAGCTTAGCTACAGACTACTGTTGGCCTCCATTTCACTAGCATTAAATGAATTAAGGAAAAAATTATCAACATATTCATATATTTAACTTGTCCCTTGTACCTTTTACCACTTAACAGATGAGTCAGTCAGCAGCAGCTTTAACCCACGTCCCTCCTGACCCGTCCTCTCCTGAGTGAAATTAAAGCTGCAGTATGTAACTTTTATAAAAAACATTTTTTCACATATTTGTTAAAACTGTCATTATGTTGTGACAGTACGGTATGAGAGGTAATCTGTGAAAAATCTGTTTCCTCTGCCTTCTCCCAGTGCTAGAAACAACCAGTCAGAGGCAGGAGAGTTTTAGTGCTGTCAATCACAATCTCATGTGATGCTGCTCATCCTTCCTCCGCCTCACTCTGTGCTGTGCTGCAGCTAGCATAGCCTGTTGTGAATGCTCAGTTTAGTTAGCACAGCTACCAATGATGGCAGTTTCTTGTAATGATAAGTTGTTTCTCCACCAATAGCACATTTAGCAGTGAGTGAATGAGGATGATTGACAGCGTTAAGAGCATCCTACTGGTTCTGATTGGTTGTTTTGGTCAGAACGGTGCATTACTTTAACCAGTAATTCAGGAAGGAGATGGAGGAGATTGATTGTTTTCACAGATTATCTGCCTCATGACAAACTGCTACATCATGACAGCTTTAACAAATATGGAGAAAACATATTTTTTATTAAAGTTATGTACTGCAGCCTGAATAAAATGCAACTACATGGCATTTTTAGAAGTCTGGATTGCTTTATGTGTATTTTGCACGTTGCTTTAGACTGTTGCTCATGGGGAGACATTCCAGTATCTAAAACTAATAGAAAAAAAAGTAAGCAACCTACTTGCATACTGGATGTGGACTGTTGGGTGTAAGATTCATGAGCAGTAAATATTGTGCTGATTATCAGCATTGAACCAAAGACAGCAAGGCAGATGCAGGCCTTTAAAATTGTGACGTTTTTATGGGTCAGATAGCCTCAAAAAATTTTAACAGCAGTTGTGCGGGGGGCCAGTCTAATTTTTTATCATAGGGCCCAAGATTCCTGGCGGCGCCCCTGGTCATTTCTATCAAATAAAAACATTGAGCTCTTTATTCAGAAATGCTCCAAAACAATTAATCACATCCAAAGTTAGAAACTCTCTTTAGTCATTTCTTTGATTGCCAAAAATATTAATGTGTGAGAAAATGTGTCAATGACAGGAATTAACTTAAAATACTTTGTAGAACGGCACTTTGTGAAGTTCGGTCCATTTACCTGTATTAGCTTACCGGCACATATTCCACATTCAATATGGCGGCGCTGTTATGTACCGCAGCAACAGGCCGACCCGCTCCATGACCTCTGACCCGCTCCATGACCTCTGACCCGCTCCATGACCTCTGACCCGCTCCATGACCTCNCACGACCGAACGCCCTGACTCACGACCGAACGCCCTGACACACGACCGAACGCCCTGACCCACGACCGAACGCCCTGACCCACGACCGAACGCCCTGACCCACGATCGAACGCCGTGCCGTCTTATCTGACTGCGCTGGCCCTTTAATGCATCACATCAGACGAGTTTGGCAGCATTACTAGTCGTTGTAGTAAAATTTGTCTAGACAGATGATGCTGTGACTATGTCGGTTGCCAAGGTAACACTATCTTCTGTTCCCAGCTCCCTCCAGCAACAACGCCTACTGGGAGCAGCAACACCAGCAGCTCCTCCAGAGTCTGCCTCCGGCGCTGATGGAGGAATACGGCGAGGACTACATCACCGAGACCAAGGACCTGTTCCAGAGCTTCGCCGAGCACGCCAACCCAGACCTCAGCCCCGTGGTGGACGCCATCGTCCATGCGCTGCTGTCGCCTCAGCCGCAGGCGCGCTACTACGCCGGGCCTGGCATCGGCCTCATGTACTTCATTCACAGCTACTGCCCACTCAGCATCAGCAACCGCTTCCTGCAGAAACTATTTGTGAAGAAGACGCTGATGCCGCGCGCGCTGAGGAAGCAGTCGGGTCTGGAGGCGAACCTCAGCCTCAACAACAACAACGAGGAGAAATTGCAGCCGCTTTAAAGAGTAGAGTACCACTCCAGTAACACTCATAGAGCCAGACCACTCCTGTTTGTTCTGTAACTGTTTGACTCCGCCCACCTAGGAGACTACTCACCTGGAAGTAAGTGCGGAGCCTGTTAGATGTAGCAGCATGAGTTGATCAGAGAACAGCATCAGGTGTGCTCTGAGTGCCTTCAGAAGCCTCATGCCACACATGTACCAAAGGGGGCGCTCAAGTCAATCATTCTGTCACCGGCTCCTTCGACTCCACCCGGTTGGCATGTCTGAACTCCGAAAGTGAGCGCTCTCAGTCAAACAAGCTACTGCCCGACCATCAGCCTCTCCGTTTCACCTCAGCACACTCCTCTGAAAGGATGTGGCCAATCACTTCAAAATAAAAGTCCCCATACGATGGAAGACATTGGTGATACTAAGCCTCAGTTCTTCTGCGTTAAAGCTGCTGTACCTGTAGCACATTGCAACAGTCTAAGGCACATATTTAATGAAAAGATCTACTTAATCAGACACATGCTCCAGACTTTATGCCTGAATGTAACAATCAGATCACCAGATCGAGAATGTCCTAAAACATCCCGGCTCTGGACCAGAAATGTTTTAATCCGTCCCAGTTTGTAGCAGATTTACAGAGCCAGTCTGGTACCGTGTACTGGAGGACACATCTGTGTGAGTGAGCGTGTGAGAGAGACGGTGTGTGTGTGCCGAGTCTGAAGAACCATCTGTGGAAACGTCCCATTATATTGTTTTATAATCCAACTATTTATGGTGTATTTTCTTCTACCACTTAAACTGTGAATTTTATACAAAAAATGAAAAACTGTAACAAAAATATATGTTCACTTTGTTTATTCTTTCATAGAAATAAAGCTGACTTTTTCAGACATGAGAGCTGCTGATTTTTTTTAATACTCTAACAGTTTTCATTACAATAAAACATACAACACACTGAACTTGGGGAACTGATTCTTAGTTAAGTAAAAAGAGAAAAAAAATAATATATATATATAAAACAAGATATTACACCTAGTTATGCTTCCTTGCTCTTGTATGTCAGCCATTTAGACCAACGTTTGTTGTAATAATGTCCTTTCATACGTAAAAGATATGTCAGTTTTTCCATAGAGTGAATCTCCTCCATGACGTCCCTCCAGTGGTCCAGCTGGGGGGGGAGTTTCTTTAGCCAAGATCGTGTAATTGCTTTTTTGCTTGCAATTGATAGAACTTTAAAAAGGTACTCATCCTCTTTGTGAAACAATTCTCCAGATATCAGCAGAAACATTCTAGGATCTTTGGGGATGACGTACCCCAAAATTATCCCAGTAGTCTGACAGATTCCATCCCAGTAAGCTGCCAACTTTGGGCAGGACCAAAATACATGAGAATGATTGGCGTTCNAGTGTTGTAACACCTCTGAAATATTTTTTGCAGTCTCTTTAATTGCTTAACTTTAAGTGTTTCACTGTTTAAGTGAAACATTTCATTTCCTTTGATATTGTCAATTTATTTTCAAGCAAAACTCTCAAAAAGAGCTTAGGGTTTATTAGTTTTGATTAGGTTGTGTAGCTGAATATGAACACTTATTAGTTTTTTTGTTTTTAATTTTTCAGGTTTGGTCCGGTCCGGTTTCTGAGCCATGATTGAGCCGGTGTGCTGATTACCTTTACCTTGGATCCAAGCACCTGGACCTGCTGACCGGTGCGGCGTCCTTCAGTCCACGGTCTGCCGGATCATCACAACATGGACCAACTTTTTATTTACAGTGCTTGGTTAAATTAGGACCAAATATGCAAAAATCTTCCTGCAGATCCTGGATGAGGCTGAGCCGGGCTTCCTCTCCTCCAGAGTGACAAATTTTCATCACCAGTAAAGGCAAACAAGTCTGATGTCTGAGTAACTGCTGTTCATTTTGTTATCCGGTTTGTACCTACAATAAAATTAAATCTCATTTGTAAAACTCTACATTTCACAAACCTTTTTTCCCTTTTCTCAGTGCTTACATTATATCAAGTATTTGAATGTACATCAGGAATTCAAGTGAGATTAAAATGCAACACTTTCAGGTAATACCAGCAAAGAAATGTGAATATTAAGTAATATGTAGTTAGTCATATAGTTTAATATACTGAATAAGGCTGTCATGAAATAATCAATCAAATTTTATTTGTATAGCACATTTTAGCAGCAAGGCATTTCAAGGTGCTTTACATAATTAAAAAAAAATAAAAACAGCATGTGACATTGAATAAACAGTAAGAAAGAGAAAGATTTTGCAAAACCGGACCTGTGTCCCTTTAATAATTCCTGGGTGAAAACCCTGGGTGGCGTTGTTGGCAACAAACAACATTGTATTGTCCAAATCACGGAATGCCACACTAACTTACCTTTGAAGTTATTATGAAGTTTTGACACATCCAGTTTAAATCCTTTTTCGTTTCAGGATGTCTGAATAATTCTATAAGCATCATCAAGTCCTGCAGCGACCGAGGAGCCATTGTTAAACTGTTGCCTGCATCAACGCAGTCTGTGGCAAAAAAAAAGAAGCGGAAGTGCTAAAACGGAAGTCCGTGGCATATAGGCTATTTATCGGCTTTATCGTTCCGTCCTTCCTTTTTCTTTCTCTATTGATGACACTGGATGAAAAAAGGCTCAGCTCTGGTGCTCTCCACTGACCCTCCCCTCCTCGTTCCCTTAGTGTAATGCAGTGTTTCCCAACCCTGGTCCTCAAGGCTCACTGTCCTACGAGTTTTAGAGGTTTCCCTGCTTTAATGTGCCTAATTCAACTGATTGCAGTTCAGCAAACGCCTGTTAATCAGTCATCGATTGAAATCAGCTGGACTGAAGCAAGGAAATACCTAAAACATGCAGGGCAGTGAGCCTTGAGGACCAGGGTTGGGAAACACTGGTGTAATGCACAGCTCACACTACACCATTTTGAACACGTTCAAAACTACACTATTTGAACGTCTAGTTTTGAACGTTCAAATAGTTCAAAATATTTTTTTCGTCGAAAGAAAGACAAAAAATGTTGTCGATTTTTTTGTCGACTAAAAATTGACAACAAAAAAAAATCGTAGGTATAACGGGTTCGATCGTGTGTCCAGTCACACAGCAAGAGCTACACACCCACGAACTGATTTCTCTCACCGACATTCAGATTTCAGACAGAAAATCCCGTAAAGCCCCCTACATCACAGGTGAATTTAGAGTAAATGTAACCAAAGAATAGAATTAACTCGGGTTCAAATAGCATAGCAGTTTACTATCAACCAGTTATGTTTATTACAAGTCACTGGACTGAAACACATCCAACCTCATCTTAACTCGGTCATACAGTTTACCTGGAAAATGACAACAAAAACAGCATCCAAACATGAGTGGAATATATTCATTGTGCTTATTTCACTTAAACACACTTATGAATTGTGCGGGACAAATTTGATTTGTCTCGGTAGCAAGTCCTCTCAATGTGAAAATAAAATAGAATAAAACTTAGATGACAAAGAATCCTTTCAGGGTCCTCGGTAAAAATAAAATTAAATTAAAAGAAGCTGGCCAGCAAAAAAATAAATAGTTCATCTAGAGCTCTATATTTGTGTGTGTGTGTGTGATGCGTACGAAACAGATCGATGAAAGAGGTTGTCCTGGCTGGGATGGCGACCCAGAATGACGATGGCAGCGGCGTCCACAGACACGGAAAACCCCGCAGCCTCTGTCTCTTCCTCCGCAGGCACAGGAGCACCTTCAGTGTTCCTTTCCCTGATATCGGCCACAATAATACACTAGCAGGAAAACATCAAGTATCAGGCATAAAGAAGTCTGGCGCTATGCAGCAGGTAGCCAGAGACTAGCATGTCTCTGCTCCAGCAGCTCTGAAACTCCGAAGCCCGGGAGTTCCCCTAGCAACTGCAGTCGGAACGCTGCCGTAAAGTGATGTCGTACTTGGCTCTTAAAGGGACACTACCCATAAAGTAAAAATGCAGAAAAACAAACACAGAATAAACAAATAAAATCCAGCTGGGTTACATAAACAAACACGGCGGATGACATAGAAGCAGTAGTGATAGTCTGTGAGCTTATTTTAAGGTTTAAAAGATGTAACAAAAAGAAAAGGCGTTGGATAAAAGAGTGGAGGACGGAGCTTTATTTGCTGCACTGTGATGTGGAGGTGAGTTATTCTGTTTTTTGTCTTTACCATTTGTGTGTTCAAGCTTCATCGGTTAATTAGTATTTGCCGTTTTAATGTTTAAAATTACGTTGAGAACAATGGGCACAAAATGATGGCTACAAGTCCAGTTAACTAATTTTAAAATCAGTTATTAATCAATGTTTACTAGAATCTACCTGTGATGCATGTGGCTAGAGTCAGCGTAAAGTCCTGACTGAATGAAAATCATTATAATCTATTTATGTCACGTTAACGATGAACAGCTGAAAACCTACCGGGTTTATCAACTGCGGTAGCAATTTGGCTCCAACTCCTCTCCTTGTCATTTCTATATTCTTTGCACTTCAGCTGTTTAGGATTCCCCTCCATGTTTTCCCTTCAGAAAGGCGGAGGGGAATCCGCGCTTTCTGATTGGCTGCCTGTCACATTCAGCAGGCTGCCTTCTCGCTCCCAGTCGGGGAAAACCCACAGGCTGCAGCGATAAACTGGCCAAGACAATCCAACATGTTGAATATGCCTGATTTAGATCGGAGCGGTTCTACCGACTGGACCCGATCAGTCGGAACACACTACAGGAGCATCGTTGGACCTTCTGAGATTGTCCTGAGGGGAAAATCGGGGCAAAGTAGTGTGAACTGGGCTACAGGTTGGAGTGAAGTATTGGATCAGGTGGTCGATGTGCCCATATTCTCCATCTAAATCTAATGATTATTGAAGGATGAATATAGTAGACAGACTTCATAATCTGGACTCTTTTAGTTGAATGTAGTTTTTATTTCCAATTTGATTTTATGTTGTTTAGTTTTTATTCAAGTGCATTTTTTGTTAATGGAGACTGAGAGTCCATTTTGTTTTTGTTTTTGGTTGTTTTATTTATTTAGTTTATCAGTTACAGTGTTTAGTTTTCTTTTGAAAATAAAGTGTATCTATTTTTGGCAGGACATTATGTCATTACCATTACATCAGCTTAAAATGGTCTTCAAACAATATTATCGTTTATCGCAATAATTTTAGACACAATTAATTGCTCAGCAAAACTTGCTATCGTGACAGGCCTATATTAGGAAAANGTATGTTTTCAGTAAGATTATCAAAGTTCAAACTAAATAACTCATCCAAGTCTCGAGAAATGAATACTCCTAAGTATTTTAGCTTTTTGGCATCCCACCTAAGTCCATATGTCTTTCTTATAAATTTACTAGGTGAGTAGTTAATTGTCAGAACCTGTGTTTTTGTGATGTTTAGACTGTAGCCCGACAGTTGACCAAACTCAGTTAATGCTGACATAACTCTGGGGAGCGTTATATCTGGATTTTGGAGGTATGTGATTACATCATCTGCAAAGAGGGCAATCTTATGTTCTATATTTGCAAAACTGACTCCCTTTATCCCATCATCCTCTCTAATGGCCTGTGCCAAGGGTTCAATGAATATTGCAAAAAGCGATGGGCTTAGACAACATCCCTGGCGGGTTCCTCTGTGTAGTTGATTTTTACCGTGGCCTGTGGTTCATCATAAAATGACTGCAAGCACCTAATAAACTGGTTATTAAAGTTCTAGTACCTTATATAGAAAAGTCCAGTTGACCCTGTCAAAGGCCTTTTCTGCATCTAAACTAATGAATGCGGCGCTGAGGCCCTGCTTTTTAGCTTGGTCTAATATATGCAATGTTCGTCTTATGCTGTCATGGCTTTGTCAGCCTTTGTGGAGAGCTGCTGATTTTTTGAAGATCTGATTGGAGCTCAGCTTTCATGAAGCAACAAGATCTAATGAAGAAACTTTGAAAGAGTTTGAGTAAATTAGTAGTTTCTATCATTTCATATCATAAACGAAAACAGTCTCTGAGCGATCAGCAGACCCAGACCTCCAGGTCTGCACTGCAGGCTAACGGACTTGATTTTACCAAATCCAAAGACTATTTGGTTAAAATTTAATGTGAATAAATGTTCCTAAATTAATCTCAAAGATTTTCACTGAGTTTTTGCTGAAAGAATAAAGCCTGAATTTATTTTAATTGTTTCTGTGTGGGCCAGTTGGAGCTGGATGAGTGGCGGGTCTCCATAACTTGAGTGAAGTGTAGAATAAAATAGAATATAATAAAATGAAATCAAATAGGATAGGATAGACTTTATCATCCCCTATGGACTGTGTATATTGCACAGTGGCAGCTGCCCAAACAGACAATGAAAAAACACACAATTCCTGTAGACAGCTAGAAACGTAGATAACAAAAACAGTTTCACTAAGTTACTGTACCTTCCACACCTCAACAGACTATTTACAATCTGATTATTTTGATGGAGGAGGGTGTTGATGTGTGTCTATCCCTATCAAATAAACAAATTAAATTACAAAAGAGCATCTAAAATGGTTCAGTCTAGTTTTTGGGATTCTGTAGTTCTGCCAGAAGGGAAGAGCTGGGACGGATCCAACAGCAGCTGGCTGAGAATGAATCGGGTTCTGTCNCCTCAAACTCAAAATCTGTTTCAGGTCCCTTAGGAGATGTGCCATCATGAAAAAAGGGCATTTCCTTCTTGAAGAATGTCTTTTAATCCAGCATCAGTGGCCATTTGAATTTTTCTAGTGCCACCTCCCTGCTTCGCTCTCACCTGTTTGGTAGTTTTTCCATCATTATGTATCCATCTAATCTAACATTTCGTGTTCCTTTTGGCTTCTTTGTCTGTCTTGTACAGAAAAAGAAGGTCTCCTGTGTACTTTCCTTTCTGTTCTTCATTTTCTCATGAATCTTTTGAACAAGTCCATGTTTTCTTTTGGATAAGGGCTATTTGCTTTTGCAGTAGTTGAAAGCAGCAATTCTGTCTCCATAAGAAGGTAGGTAGTTTTCAAGTGCTGCATTGTCCATGAGACCTATGACATCACAGTCAATCTGCACACAAACAGATGAGAAAGGACAATTATTTACACTGCAAATCAACGTTAAAGTTACCTTTAATAATGTATCCTTAGGTCCATGCTTAAAGCGATTTACTGTTTACGGGAGAATTACAGTAATAGCAGCAGTAAATGTTCAGTTCTCTATTTTACTGAAAAAGACGAAGGACTGGATTGGTTAGCATGCAAGTATAAAACAGATTTGGAAATATAGAGTCAATTTAAGGTAAAAGGCATCATGCATAAAAACACACAAGGAAATGTTAACAGTTCATTTTTTTATTACAAAAATTAAACATCACATTAAGTTTGATTTCGTTAAATGAAGCCTACCATTTCCACACCTGTGCAATAAATGTACTGATAGTGAAGCTCAGGGAGTGAGATGTAATTTCAGTCCTGAGCATCACATAGTGCAGGAAAATGATTTCGTGATTCTCAAATTGTAACTTTTTTAAACGCCGTAACACAAACAAATGACAAAATAGCATAGTTGGTGTTGGAAAATATAGAGAAGGGATCCTACGATCAGATCTACAGACAGCCGCAGATCGGTGGCTGTACGACTTGCACCAGATCGATGCAAGTCATACATTTTCCTTTTAAATATATGCATATATAAACGTTTCTGTCCTCCACTGAACTAAAAGTTGCACAGTTTAACACCGCAGACATCTTATTTAGAAGGTGGCTGACATACAGCTAACCTTAGTTTCATTATAAAACATTCAAACAGAAAAACAATAAAATAAACGCATCAAACACTTACGGGACAATTCCAGCAATCAACAGCTGTTACATCCTTACAGCTGTGTGATTTATTCCTATAACCGCGTAAGCTAACAAACATGCTAACAACTAGCCATAACCGTTCGTATTTAGAGACCAAACTATCTCATTTGATTTACTCACCTTTTGTTCTTCCATTAGTGCAATGGAAGCTTCGGGGACTCCTCTGGCACGCAAAAACTCACTTAAATCAGACATCTTTCTCCAGAACGCTAGTTAGCTGTCCGCCACAACTCGCATCTGTGGGTCTGAAGCTGGTTGCTTGTCTGGGTCACAAGTTTTTGTTTTTTTTTTGTTTTTTGTTTTCCTCTGAATTCTGAAGGGGAAAAAAATATATATATATTTGGGCCACTGATTTTTCCCCCCCTCTGAATTCAGAAAAAAAAAATTTTTGGGCCACAATTTTTTTTTATTTATTTTTTTTTACTTTTTTCCCCTCTGAATTCGGAGAATTTTTTTTTTCTGACTCTATTTTTTATTTTTTTTCAGTGGCCCTAATCCTCTTCCGTATAATGGAGACTGAGAATCCATTTTGTTTTTGTTTTTGGTTGTTTTGTTTATTTAGTTGATCAGTTCCAGTGTTTAGTTTTCTTTTGAAAATAAAGTGTATCTATTTTTGGCAGGACATCTCTTGCATTATTATGTCATTACCATTACATCAGCTTAAAATGGTCTTCAAACAATATTATCGTTTATCGCAATAATTTTAGAGACAATTAATTGCTCAGCAAAACTTGCTATCGTGACAGGCCTATATTAGGAAAAGATTTTAGATATTAGTTTTATTTCCTTGCAGGACATTCTGTCAGCAGAGTCTGAGTGGGTCCGCCGCCGTCAGTGGGACCAGAACCGCAGATTGATGGAACAACTCAGGAGTAAAACTGAGGGCTTGTTTCACTCATCATGATGATCCCACTGAGCTTTGCTGTCCACATGGGCACTACCCTCCACTCAAGGTACAGTTCCACAAAAATTTAGTTTTTATAAATTCTACGTTTTTAATATAAAACCAACTGCTGTACAAAGTGTGTGTTACATGCAGACCTGGGTAAAAACCTGAACAAATCGCTGATTAAATCACACGGTTTCATTTGTTTGGTCTGCCGTACGAGAAACAGAGCAGGACAAGGCTGCTTTCTGAGCAACAAAACGCCACGACTGGGCTGGACAGGCACGATGTGTTGGGACAACTGGGATCCAGTCCTTAACCACAGACAGCCTTTAACTGCAGCTGCCATTGTTTTTAGATAGTCAAAGTTCTTCTCATGATTAAAATGAGTAATTAAAATAAATAAACATTTTCCTCTAGGGAGGTTTGGGTGAGAATGCTCATCTGATACACTTTGATCATAGCTACTTGAGTTCTCTCTCAATACTCAAAAGAGCCAGAAAAACTGATTTCGTCTTAAGTGACCTCTTGGCTTGACAATCTAGTTACCTTCCCGTCTTATCTTTTTATCGTGTGTATTATGATCTTTTAATCATGTGTAACTTTTATGGACGCCACAGGATACTTGAATTTCTGACAGGATGAATAAAGGACCATCTTATCTTATCTTATTTCTTGTTTCAGACGGTTCATTCCAGGAACTGCAGATCATTTATAGCAGAAAGTGGTTCTAGAAAGTACAGCACTCTGTCAAAATGCCAGATAGCTGAGATTAGATGAAAACATCGTACATTTCTGCCTTTCAGTTCTCCTGGGAAACAATCACAGGAACCTGATTTACTAAGACATGAAGTTCAGCTCCTCTTCACATTTCACTGACCTTCATCCTACAGCTGAAGCTACAGAACCAAAGGATCCCCCAAGACGATGTGAGGATGATGATGGCAGCGCTGAAGAGCTGAAGCAGATTTCCATGTGAGGCTGAGTTTCCTCCTGCCTGACCTCAGCCTGCATGGAGCAAACCTCTTAAAACCTTCATGCACCAAAACTACTGGTCTTATTACTTAGTGGTGTATGTGTGTGTGTGTGTGTGTGTGTGTGTGTGTGCAGATTAAATGCAGCCTGTTGCCCCTCCCCCTGCAGCCTCTATATATTGAGCGGTGGAGCCGGAGGGCTGCACTCTCCTGCAGACAGTCAGAGAGAGGAGTGTGTTCAGCAG
>NW_006800457.1:304050-321847 GCF_000485575.1 Poecilia formosa | reverse complement strand
TGACCCGCTCCATGACCTCTGACCCGCTCCATGACCTCTGACCCGCTCCATGACGTTGAGCTGCTCACCGGAACCCAAACAGTTGGACATTCTCCATCAGTAAGCAGAACGACAGCCTTTCATCAGGCTGACCTTTGACCTGTGAGGCTGTGAAATGTTTCCTGGACAGTAATTAGATCAGAAGCTGCGTTAGGTCACGATGTTCCTCTGTGTCCCGGTGCGGATCAGGACCCGAGTGCAGCCGGTTCCAGGCCACGGCGCCCGGCCCAAGGATCCAGTGTGCCGTTCAGAGGAACACAGAATGTGGCGCTGCTGGCGGTTTGTTGTGGTGCACAGAGGACACGACCCGATTCTCACCGCAGAGAGAGCGTTGATCTGAGAGGGGCCCCGAGGGGAGGCGGCCCCGGCCCTCCGCCATGATGTCATTCTGGGACAGACGCCTGGACAGCCAGAGGCTGACGCGACATGTCTGTTGGCCAGATTAACCCTTCCACTTCCCGCTGACCTTCAGGCCGTCTGAACACAGGAACAGGTTCATCCTGACAGGATGCGTCTCTGAGCTCAGTCACGTCCAGAAGCTGGTCCACCACCCAGAACCTGGACCGGTTCATTCTGGAATCCTGTCAGCCTCCTACATTTTTATTTATCTCATGTTTTCTGTTGGAGAATAAAATATGTTGATTTTTTTAAATGTAGGAACTTGATTAAAAATGTTATTCAAATTAATTTCAGGATCTTTAATTAATTAATTAATACTAAAAAAAACTATATTGACAAAATCAGCAACATTTTTAATTAAAACTTGCAAAAACTTTAACGTTAAAATCTATAGAATTAGTTAATGGCAATTAATGTGTAAGTTTTTTATATTTTTGAGGGTTAAGATGTTTTTGAATTTAATCTGAAGTTCTGATTGTGCTTGAGAACCAGGAGGATGACAGATCAAGCTGTGCTGAGTGGCTCTCTGTGTGATGATGATGATGATGATGATGATGATGATGATGATGATGATGATGATGAAACAGGCCGTCCCGTTCTGACTGGCGCTCCTGGTGTCTCTGAGTCCAGCTGTTTTCCAGCAGCAGCAGCAAAACCAAACTGGATGAATCAGTTTGACCTGCAAACAATAAACCACCAGCTGAGGAAGAGGAGGAGGAAGATCAGGCTGAA
Organism: Poecilia formosa; assembly: GCF_000485575.1. NCBI lineage: Eukaryota > Metazoa > Chordata > Actinopteri > Cyprinodontiformes > Poeciliidae > Poecilia > Poecilia formosa. The sequence goes on along the minus strand of NW_006800457.1, from coordinate 320,677 downwards.
CTTTTCAGGTTGGAAAGAAAAATCTAAATTATTTTTCTTATGAGCTGCATAAGAAATCCTTTCCTCGACACAACATCCCAAATTAATCCAGCATAAATTATTCTACATTCCCTGGTTTCCCTTGTGGAGATCCGGTTCGTCCTCAGCAGCGCCGTCTACCTGAGCTGCGTTCAGAAACCTAACGGCTGCAGCGTGGCGCGGCTGCTAGCGAGAAGGTCCTGGGTTCAAATCCCAGCCCTGCGGGAGTGTGTGTGTAGCAGGGTGTGACTCGCTCTATCTGGTTATGCGGGTGAAACAATCCCCAGTAAACACACGAGGATGGATGTTTGTTGATGTCCGTGTCGCTCAAGAGGATCTCCATGGAAACCGCCTCAGTCTGGTCATCTCGTACTTCCTGTTTGTGGTCCCAGCGTCCTTCCTGTCAGCTTCAGAGTCTGACCTGAAAGCTGTGATCCGAGTTCTGGTCTGAACTGGACAGTTTCCATGACAGCTACTGAGATTTAGGCCTCCAGTTCAAACCAGTAAAACCTGAAACACCAGCAGGAAGTAACCAGCCCAGATAACGGCCAGGAGGAAACTTCTCTTCCTGTGTCTAGGCATCATATCAGTAAAGTTATATCCAGCTGAACATCTTGTCTGCAGCTTCCTTCTTGATTTTTTATCTCCCTCCATGATGCCGCAGGTCTTCACTCGGCAGAATCCCTCCGTGGTTTGACCCAAATATCTCCGATCCTGGAGTTATTCCTCGTCTCTGCTCCTTCCCAGTCATGAAGCTGCTGCTCTCCCTTCATCATGTTGAGGAGACCATGGTGTCCTCTGGACTCTCCTCTGGTTCCATCTGGATTCATGAAGCTGCAGCCTCTCATGATCAGGTGAAGGATGAAACATTTTCTCTTGTTTCTAAAAACTCCCAGTTTATTTTGAGGTCCAGCTGAGGAGTTTGGGGAGAAACTGGAGCTCATTCTAAAAGTTAGCGGCTCGTTGTGTTGAAAACCCTGTTTTCCTTTGGGGATTAAGACACATTTAAGGTCAGGGTTAAACTCTGATCCTGCAGAGCTGGTTCCTTCCCTCAGACCTAGAGGCCCATGGCATGCCGGGTCCACCGCAGGGACCGGGTCGGCTTCTCCTCTGGGAGTCGGCAGGTTGCGTGTAATCTGCTGCACATCCCGCCCAGGCTGGGCTTTCTCCTGAGCTAAAGCTGATCTGGGACACGTGAGGACTGGATGGGATGCGTGTGAAATGCTGCTGGGATTAGGGGTAAGGGGCTAGACCTGCTCTGGGAGCTGCCAGGTGATGGAGTCAGGGGAAGATGGGCGACGTTGTGCTGAGCAGATGCCGACGGGAGCGGCAGGACTCCTTCCCGGATCCGGCTGTTCTCTGACTCAGGTCTGTTTGTTTGACTGAAACCTGAGTCAGATGAACAAGCGGGAACAAATCATTGAGCCGTGAAGGTTCTCTCAAGTCAAAGATAAATAAACAGACAGAAAAACCTGTTTTGATGCCGGGGACATTCCGTTCCCAATCCTGAAGCCGATGCAGGATCACTGCAGTCGGGGTAGCGGGTCCAATGAGGACAAGTTTGGAAGGAAAAGACATTATTCCAGATTGGATCCGTATTTTATCCTTTATATCATTTCCATTCCTTCTACTGCCTGCAGCCGATCCCAACAGGAGGAACGGTGTGCAGTTCTCTCTCTGCATGGCAGAACTTCATCCTGCTGTGAACTTTGACCCGTCAGGCGGTTCTGAATCCAGAACCAGCTGGTAGAACCTGCAGGACAGAGGTCGGTCCGGAGAGCCTTCATCTGCCTCCCAGACATTCAGTCAAACTTCACTGATGCATCGAAGTTTGACTCTTGATGATTGATGATCGTTAGCAATTTATTATTGATTTTTTGTAAAGACAACATTTGTTGTGAAATGTTGCATCATCAATAAAACTGGAGTGAATATTTGATCAGCTGCTCCTCCATCAGCTCCGGGAGGACAGGGACAGACGACCAGCTGGAGGCGTCAGAGTGCTTTTATTTTGTCCGACTGCAGCCTGCAGGAACTTCCTGTTCCTCCCAGCTGCTGTCCAGCAGTAAGTGTGTGTCTGCTGGTCGCTGCTTTTGTCCCGTCTTGGGTCAGACGAGTTCAGCTCTCTGAACAAAGAGTCGTGTCAGATTTTCCGAGAGCTTTCAGCTGCTGCTCCTCTCAGCGGGTGCTGCCGGCCTTCATGCTCCTAATGTCGCTTTTCCTCGTTGCAGAGAAACGGAGCAGCCTTACTGGAAGGTTCAGGAACGACGTGTTGAAGTTACAGCTGCTCCCTGTTAGCATGCCAGGTAGAGACAAAATGATGAAACCTGACATTTCTTCCTTTCTCTTCTGAGAAACAAACATCTGCTGGGGAGAGAAATATAAAAAACTTTTCTAATGAAAGACAGTAAGCGGCAGAGAGGCTGCGAGGGGCAGGACAGTAGTTTCCATCTGTTCTCCATGAGACAGCCAAGTTTTCCTCAAGTCTGGACTACAGACTGCAAGCCTGGACGCAGGACGTCTTCTGGTCTGATGGGACAAACTGGAACCTCCAGGCAGGAAAGAGTGAATGAAGCAGGGTTTCCTGGGTGCAACAGCAGCACCAGGCGTCGCTTCTCATTGTTACGTTAGATTTTTATACACCTGTAACCGTAACAGCAAAATGGGTTAGCCAGGGTTGGGTTATGATTGGCCGCCAGCACCGGAAGAAACCAGGAAGGGTCTATAAAAACGTCTCGGCCACAGCGAAGCACGGCGGCAGCCACATCGTGAGCCGGGGTTACTTCCTCAGGAACTGTCAGCATCACAGCGAGTCAAAGCAAACAGGAAATGATTCAACCACCAAGCAGGTAGCCACATGATGTCACGCGGTCACGTGACTGCTGGGAGACGGAGCTCAGGTCATCTGGAAGTCCAGATTTAAAGATTCCCCTGGCGCCTCGTCTCTCTGCTCCTCTGAAATCAAAACGCTTCATAAAACTTTTCTTTCTTGAATATTTTCTTGTTTTAAACCCAGATGCTAAAAGCTCTGCTGAGGGACACAGTGACACCTAGTGGAGCAAATGGCAACTGACAGGCGCTGAAGGCCAGCAGGCTTTGGATGTGAGGAAGAAGCTTCTGGACTTTGATCATTTTCTGTTGCTCAGACCTGCTGGGGGACAGATGGGGACAGGTGGGTCCCTTGGATGGGGCCCCTCAGAGCAGTGACTCCCTCCAGCCAATCAGCAGCTCCATTTCTTCCTCTCTGCACATCAGAGACGTGACCAAAGCTCCAATCAGCAGCGAGGCTGGTCAGATACCAGTGTGTGTGTGCAGATTAAATGCAGCCTGTTGCCCCTCCCCCTGCAGCCTCTATATATTGAGCGGTGGAGCCGGAGGGCTGCACTCTCCTGCAGACAGTCAGAGAGAGGAGTGTGTTCAGCAGAGAGAGAGGAGTGTGTTCAGCAGAGAGAGACTGAACCGACGCCTGGAACACGATGGACGACTACAACCTTCCCTTCTGGATCTACCTGGCCGTGGTGACGGTGTTTGTGGGCGGGGCCATGAAGAAGATCCTGGCGTCCCACCTGAGCGCGGGGCCCACCCTGGTGGCCTGGCTGGGGGCCACGGTTCTGGTGGAGCGGCTGTGGGCGTTCTGCCTGCCGGCCGTGCTGCTGCTGGTTCTGCTGGCCGTCGTCTACTGCGTCCGCTCCGACTCCGGGACCGGCCTGCCCGCGCAGGGCAAGGCCGTCTTCATCACAGGTAAGGGGAGGCTCCGCCTCCTTCCTCAGGTGCGCCGCACTCTGAGAGGCGAGCTGAGAGCAGAACGCGTGCAGGCGGCTCCCTGCTGGGAGTTCATGTCTGAGACGCTGCTTCACGTTTAGCTGCACAGACCTGCAAGGAGCCCAGAGCAATAAAAAGGTCAAAGGTCAGAAAAATGTGGAAATATTGCTTTAGAGCCTCGTTTGGTAAGTTTCCTGCAGGTTCCAAATAAAACCACAAACACAGTTTTTCACTTCTCCTCAAACAAAATCTCAGTTTGAATTCATGGAGAGCAGCTAACAGCTAGCTATCCTGAGCTAGCTGTGGGTGTGTGTGAATGTGTGTGTTTGTTTTCAGTGTGTGTGGTGGCGGGAGTCCCCTTCATATTAAAAGTCAATAAGATCTGCTGTGTGTTTTCTGGTCTGATTTGTGTTTTTGTCCCACATTTTTAGANGTTCAGTCTAGTTTTTGGGATTCTGTAGTTCTGCCAGAAGGGAAGAGCTGGGACGGATCCAACAGCAGCTGGCTGAGAATGAATCGGGTTCTGTCTGTCTGATCGGGTTCCGTCGATCCGGTCTGATCCCAAGGCATAAGCAAATTAAGCAGCTGCTTAGGGCCCCAGGGCCATTAAGGGGCCCCCTCAGTGGAGCTGATTTTTTAGTAATATTTCTGTCATTATAATATAAAAAAACACACAATTTCACTATGAAGTGATTTGTTTTTACAATAATATATATTTGACAATGTATGTAGAAATTATTATTTTTATGGATAAAAAGAAAATAATAAATTGCTCTTGGTGTCCCCTGGTGGCCGCGGTAGGTACCGCAGCCTCGCCGGCAACATGAGCTGCAATGAGCATCCAAACGTCCAAAGCTCCGGTCAGAAGCTAAGTTAGCAAAACAATGTCTCAGAAAAGGACTTATCCTTCAGGGAGGGAGAAAAGAAGGAGGAAGAACAGAACAAAGCCCAGATAAAGGTTTGTTTTAATGAGCCTTGGTGATGTAAAGATTAGTAAAGCTGCTAGTAGTAAATTAGCCTGATAGCGACCTGGACCGGTCCAGTTCAACAGCCAGACATTTATGCTAGGCTCTCTGTGTGAAACTGAGTTTAACTTTAAATGAGTTGATTCTCAGTTGATTCTCTGTATAGCTTTTCTCTCTTGCCCTCGGCGAAGGCGGACCCTGCTAGGGCTGCCACCTTTCAGGAATGAAAATAAGGGACGCCCACCACGCCGCTGGTTTTTGTCTTTAAAAAGGATCCTTAGAGCCACCGTTCATGCATAGAGGTCGGTTAGAGCACCCCAAAACTGCAGCCCAATCAGAGTAGCACACTTTAAATACAAGTGTAATTTTACAAGTGTAAAAAGTATTTGGTAAACTATCAAAGTACTGATTAACTGATCATAACACCTGCTTTAATAATCAAAATGTGTCCTCAGCCAAAAGTATAAAAGTTATGTGAACATTCAGGTATTTTACAGAGTATTACCAAAGTATTTATATAAATAAGGAGTTAGATTTGGAGGCTGATTCTAGACCAAATTTACCACAGGGCCCAGGATAGTCAGTGTTTTCCATGGCAACAATTGAAAAAGAATGAAAAAAAAAATCAGAGCAATATTTCATCATTTGATATAATAAGTGAGCCAAAGAGCCACTTGTGTCTCCAGAGATCCAGGCTGCAGATCCCTGGCAGATGGAAAGTCTGATCCTATACAGCAGCTAAAAGTGCAGCACTAGANGCAGACTAAACGACCTTTTACTCTAATATAAATACATAAACAAACCTTTTTGTAACCTTTCAAGTAAAATAACCTTGTTTATTTATACAAAATAAACAAAAAGGACATAAATAGTGACATATAAAATGTTGCTCATGCTTTGCAAAAATAGAAGGATCTCATGTTCCCGATCTCTTAAGGGTATTTCTTTAAATACAAAATCTACTCTGGTAAGAGTAGTAATAATATTACTCAAATTAAAAGTAAAGAAAAAAGTACAGTGCAGTAAAACCTATANTGTGTCTGACATTTAATGTATGATTTGTTCTTTAAATGATCATTTGTATTATTTTTGACTGTTATTATTATACATTATAAGCAAATAATCAAGCCAATATAGTCGACTAAAAGCACAATAAGAAACTTAATCATAGCAAAATGTTACCATATCAGGGTCTGCTGTTTTCCTCTGCTGATCTATTCTGTCTGGTATCATGCAGCAGCTCACCGCGCCATGATGGACACTTTTTTTTGTTTTAATTGCCTGTGTTCATCCTCACTAACATCATTCAGCCTGGGATTTGCGTCTTTCTTCTCACGTCTGTATCTTTACGAGAGGTTTTGCTTCTAAGGATGGTGGAGAATCGGATAGAAGACGTTTTAAAAAGATCCGAGTTGACAGCAGCTCACCGCGGCTGCGTAGTGTCCGTCTCGAAGCAACTGTGACAACAGCGTCGGTCCATAGCGTTCTGGGGTCCTTTAGCTCCCGCAATGAGAATTTAGCTGACCTTAGAAAAGTAGCTCAAAGACAGGTAAGCTCCGATGACGTGATGCTAGCAAAGCTAGCTGTACAGAGACACGTTATTTGTGATGAAAAAAAGTCACTCACTGCGCTGAATTATTGTGCAGAGGTGTTGACTGACTTTTCGTATATGGGACAACGCTATGTCCAAAAGTCTGCAATATAGTGATGTGACATTCAGGAACAGTACGATTCATCTCCACGGCTCTTTACTTATTAGATAGGACTGGAGTGTCACTGAGATCCGTTGTTCTATCAGATTACCATACGCTGTCAGGATAGCATACATGCAGTGAGTACCATGCCTGCGCATGCGCATTAAGAAGTCCGACCGTCAGTGGAGTTGTCAGTTCAGCAGAGGCAACAAGTTATGACGAAAATAAGTCATTAAATTTTTAATATTATCATATAATATGATAACTATATAGATATACATGCGTCATGGTTTCAAAGTGTATTTAAAGCAGGTCTGGCTGCAGCTGCAGTCAACTACAACACACGCCGTGTAAAACTCATTAACCTACTTACTTAACCGCTAAGTCAGGATGCCATACAAGTGTTAATAAAGTGTATGATGATCTATGTCATGATTCTATGTTGCTAATTAAATAAAATGATATGGTAATAACGTGTCTGACAGATATAGCCGTGAGTTCGTTCTAAGCGTATGACAATCTGACAGCGTATGCTGACCTGACAGAACACTCTTCTTTGTTCTTNAAATGATGCAAGCAATCCTGGCGACCTTTAACCTTTGGCCAGAGGCAGATAAGACATTCCGTTTCCGTCCGTGACCTTAACGTCACCAAGCAGCCGTCTGCATATAGCACACCTCCAAATGTCCTCTGAGACGCCGCCATTGAAATTTCAGAGGTCATAAGTGAGACGACCAGGCTCCGATCTAATCAATCGATCATCCTTTCTACAAAGATCAGATTAAAAACTGATCAGCAACCTGGGAAGGGTCAAAGGTCATGTCCAAACCATCTGGACTCCACCCAGACAGGAAAACATCTCTTCAGCTGTCAACCTGTCAAGCAGGTTCAGAAGTCAAAGGTGAGAGAAACGACCAGAATCCTCAGAGCTCCTCCTCAGACTCTACAGGCTTCAGGTTAAAGGTCATTCCACACCAAAAGCCTCTTGTCTCGGAACAAGATGGCCGCTGAACTGAAGAGTCCTCTGGACAGTCGAGACCAGAGAGGAGACACTGGACTTGGATGGACAGAACTGGGATGGCCATAATGACCCACCGGGCTCTGAGGTCGGGATAAAACATCTGGAGACTTGGTTGTCCCACAGTTCCACGAGTCTCTGTGGTCCACGACCCGGATCGCTGGTCCACAGGTCCAGAGGACTCCACAGCATCAGGCGAACTCTCCCTGTGGTGGAGGAGAGCTACGGGACGGTAGCTGCTGCCTTCCTGGACCGGGATGCAGCGTCAACTCTGTAGGCAGGACACTCAGAGGAGACTCGGAGGAAAGTTGGAAGGGATTTTTAGGAGACTTGGAGGAGACTCGGAAAGGAATGCAGCAGTTTGGACTCGGGTCAGCTGCCAGGTTCTGTTCTGTTCATTGAGTCTTTATCCAGGTCCTACCTTTGACAAGTCATTGACCACAGACGTGTGTCAAAGTGCTTTAGTCTAGCCTTTTTTCCCTTGCCCTGGTCGTTTTTATTGCTTTCATTATTTTGCTTTTTATTTCTCCTGTTCTTGTTTTTCTCGGTTCTGCCTTCTTTTCCTGGTTTAGGTTCGTTTTTCGCCAAGTCCTCTCCATGTTCCATGACTTTTTCTTTGTCCTCTTGCTATTTTTGCCTCTGACATTTCGTGTTTTTCTGTTCCCACACGCGCCCCTCCTCCCCGTGCTGCTGCTGCCGAGTTCATCAGAGTTCAGCTTTATGTGAAGACCAAGTCAATCGGTGGCGAAGAGTTCGCCTCGTTCTGTGCTTGGTGCTCGTCAGAGTGTTGTGCAATCCACTGTGCTTGAGTGATTTCTGCTTATGGAGAGTTTTTCTCTCAGATGAAGCAATGCTGACCTTTGCTGTCTGTAGAAAGTGAGGAAAACATCCCAGAGCTGCAGAAAGTTGCTTAATATTTGTGCAGAGACTCGTCTGGATTCGCCACAGAAACACATCACGATGGTCTGGTAGCACAGAACCCTCCGCAGCACCACAGAACCAGCGTCTGGACACCATAGGAGACATGATGAAATGTTTGGATAAACGCCAGCAGAGGAAGAACATCTGATGTTATTTATGAAGAAACAACAGAACCTGACGAGTCTGATCTCATTACAGACCTGGGAGCAGCAGGGGGCAGTGGTTCAGGCTCTGACGGTTTTAATGAGACTCCAGTAATAAAGACCACCTCAAAGTATTTCAGATTTGTTATTGGGACACGGCGTGATCACGAGTCTCATGAAATATTTTCCCATCTTCTGGCTGTTACATAACCTGGAGACAGAGAACATCTTGGAGCATGCCCAGAGATCCACAAATTGCTCAACAGCTCTCTGATCCTCATTCCTGCTGTCTCCAGCCTGGCAACCGGCGGACCAACTGAGCCCAACCGAACCCCCCACAGGTGCCTCAGAGTCTAACAGGTCCAAACACAGCAGTTACAGGACCTACCAGAGTGCTCCACACTAATTCATCATTTAGTTGAAGTAAACCAACATCTGTCCTTCCTCTTCCTCCAATCTTCAGACATCTTTCCAAATGTCACCAGAAAGATGTTTTTCTGCCTCTTTCTGCTCAGACGCTAGGCAGCATCGTCTTTTTTCCAATTAGTGTTAGGAGCAGGAAGAAAAGTTTGTCTATCTTATTGGGATCCAGTTAGGAGATCTTCTGGGTCACCAGTGAAGCTTTCAATTCTCTCTGAAAGAACACCTTCGACTTCCAGAATAAAACATAACGCCCAGAAAATCAAGGAAGAACTTCAGATGGAAGTGGACACTTTTATTTCCTCCAGGTTGTGGAAAGCAGACTAAGTCCCTCCAGGTCTTGGTCTGGAGGGACTTTTTGTTGTTGTTGAAACCAGAGATCTTACCCTGACCTTAAGGTGTGGCTCCCGGCTGCATGATCGACCTTCCTGACAGATTTATAAACTCTCTGGTCTCTTCTTTCACGTCTTTGAAATTTTAATGGAGCCATAGAACACAAAGCATATTTCCACAAAACGTCTGCACCATCAGTCAAAGTGACACAGGTCTCCTTTGACTGATTCTCACCTCATTTCAGCAGAGATTCTTATCTCTGCTGAAAAGAAATTACATCTTAAAATGAAGGAAACACAAGGTGAAAACTTTGTTTCAAATGTTCTCGGTAAAACTGATGCAAATCTTTCCTTAGGTCCAAATACAAACGTAAATACAAGAAACCTTCGTATGGAAAGTTCCCAAACCAGCATAAGAGAACACCACACCGTAGTAAAGCCGAATGTTCACACTCTGACTCTCTACATGTCTATAAATACGTGTATGAAGACACAAGAGGAGTTCCATCAATGATCAGGGGTTCCTGAAACAGTAATAAAAAAATCCTCGTATCTTCAGGTGTATTGAGCGAAGGCAGACGATTCGGAACCAGAGCTGGATTGCAGAAGGAGGGAGAACATTAAAACAATTTCATAAAAATCCTTCAGAAATATTTCTGATGAACCCGATGATGAACCCGTTCATCAGAAACATCAGAACCCATCAGAACCTGATGAACCCGAGATTCAGAAACCAGATCAGAGAATCTTCTTAACGTTTCTGAGAACATCAAGTTTAATCTCCATGTTCTCCTGGAGCCAGCNAAACTGTTTTTAAATTACTTTTATTATGTTGTGTTCTTAAATTGTACAGCACTTTGTATCAACTATGGTTGTTTTAAAGTGCTTTATAAATAAAGTTGGTATGGTATGGTATAATAAGCAGCTTCAGGCGACTCTGCTGCTCTCTAGTGGCTGTATTGAGCTTCTTTCATTAAATTTAATCATTTTCTCTACAACCTGGGCCCAGCCAGTTCAGCCAGTAGATTATATAGCAGGCTCACTCAAGTCATTGTTGACTCATGGTTGCTAAAAACTTTACAAGACCGACTGATTTAAGTCACTTAGTGGGTTTAAAATATTGACTAAAATGTTGTGCAACGTGACTGGCTTCATTTTAACTCTTACATTTAACTTTATGACGCATTAAATTACAAGTGGATCGTCTTTATTGCCTCAAAGTGCATTCTGGGTAAAGCTTGTCACCAGCCGACTCCTCCTCCTCCTCGTGATTGGAGCTCCATGAAGCGGCAAAGTGAAATGGATGGAAAAAAGAGAGCAAAGAAAAGCCAAAAACTGGACGCATATTTTGTTCCCCGTCTTGGAGATGAAGCGGACCGAATCAGCAAAAGGAGCCGGACTAGTTACAGGTACGCTGATTTTATCAGCCCAGCCGCCGAGCTCACATCCCCTTTTCTCTCTGTCGGTGGTACAGCGGTGATGTCAGGGACTGAAGGCTGAGTTATAGTTGCGTTTTTAACAGTTCTGGTTGAGCACTGTGAGCCAAGATGGCAGCATGGCGGTTATAGGTAAGGTTTACATTGGAGCCGCCTGGCAGACCATCTTCCAGATCGTCCAGTTTGTGTGAACGGCGGCGCGTGCGATCCGCGCCGAGTTACAAACATCCAGAGGAGCACGAGGCGCTGCGACACACTGCGCATGCAGCGTGTGTAGTTTTTTTTTTACGGTGGAATTCTAGGAACCCCACAATGTAAAAAAACTTAGATTTTACGTAAAACGCCGGCAGCTGGGGTTTGCAAAATTCCACCATAAAAACAATTTACGGTATTGGGAACCCGGGTTGTTGGAATGGTTCCTTTTTGCTGCTTTCCCCCTCTTTTACCACTAGAGGGTGCCAAGAGGCTGTTTCCTCCCGAGGGTGTTGCCGTTGATTCCTGCACAGCTGCAAATAATCAGATCATCTGGAGGAGTATATGAGGACGGCACTGCCGACACTTCATATCCAGAGTGTTAGCCAGTATTTGGCACTTCAGCCCTCCATGCTTCTCACTATGATCTCCTGTTGTGGACTNTCGATAAATCAGTTGGCCAATAAATATTATACATGTATATAATGTAAGCAGCACTGCCAGAGATGCAGTAAGTTTATAGCAGGTGTGTGAATGATCTAATGATCGGATTGCTGACTGCAGCCAGTCCACATTGTTAGCAGAACTAGAGGGCCCCAAAAGCAGATTTGGCTTAGGGCCCCATGGAGGCTTGGGCCAGTGTTCTGTCTATCGGTCATACCTCGTGGTAATGCGCACATTGATGTTACGTTTCTTATAAATCCATCATACCTGTAGAAGTTTCATTTTGTGTTTTATTTCTCAGAAGTTTACGGTAAATAAAAAAATAAAATAAGAAAAATCTAGTTATTTCCATGCAGAGTCCAGAAAGAGGTGATGTTCTGCTTGTAGCCCAACAGCTTCGGTCAGCATCCAGCTACTCATCAGCTTTTTTAGGACATATTCCTGCAGTTTTCTAAAGAGGCATTAAAATATTAAAAAGGTAGATTAGCTATACGGACAAAATATCCCGAACAAATTTGTAGTCAAACAGTATTTGTAGTAATAGTGACGCTAAACGGGACGAATGTCTTGTTTACAGTTTGGTAACAATATTGGAAACAGCAAAAGTCATTTATGTCAATATGTTTGATTAACATAGCAACTTAATTAAATAAAATTTACCATAAACTTCTGAGAAACAAAACACACAGATATGACGGATTTATAAGAAATCTGCTGAGTAAGCAGTATGTGACGTAACATCGATGTGCGCATTACCATAAAGTATGCTGGATTGACGGTATGACAGATCAGAACACCTGCCTTGGTCTGCCTGCTATTTTAAAGCTTGAGGATATTGAAGATCCAGCGTCAGAAATGGAAGATGGAGGTTAAAAGGAAGCTGTACGTGGTTCGTTCACTGGAATAATTTGTTGTTGGAAAATAATGCCGGAGGAAATCCACTGCTACGGAAACAGGCTGAGAACAGAGGCAGCGATTCGGCTCAAGGTAAGTCAGTGTGTGTGTTGATGCATTTGTGTTATATGGAGTATGAAATTATTTTTAGGCAGCTCTTTAGTTTTTGTTTCTATGACATATATAAAATACATTTAACATGCAGTCGGAGCGACGAGCCCCTCCGATACCGAGCAGGTAATTTAAGAACAGCCGAGAGCAGCAACGCTTCAGCCCGATCCAAACCACAGGTAGTCGGTCAGATTAAGGTCCAAAACCTTCGCTTTACAGCCGTTTAACTTTCACCGATCCACATGAAAAATCTCCTGAACAAGTGGTACAAATGGTAAAGAATCACGTATTTCCCGAATCCCAAAAATATGACATCTACCTTTGTTGTTTGTTTCATGATGATAATCCACGGTAGAGTGAATTTTTCCACTTGGCTGCTTTAATCTTTTCTTGCGTTACACAGACGGAACTTATTTTTTTCTCCCTGAAAATGAAGTTATGAAGTTACATCCTCCCGCTGCTTTTTGTTTTCAAAATGGTAAATTTAGGTTTGCTTGGACTTTTATAAACTAATGCCTCTGTTATGCATGTTTTGTTTTATTGTTGGTACAGATAATAGGCAAACCCTGGGCTGCGTCTGCTAGTAGCTTAAATTCATTTCAGCTTCATACTTTGAAATATATACTACTTAGAAAATGAATGTTAAAATCTGAATATTCTTTTGAGTTTACTTTTACTCAATAACTTTAGTGTTGTAACACCTCTGAAATATTTTTTGCAGTCTCTTTAATTGCTTAACTTTAAGTGTTTCACTGTTTAAGTGAAACATTTCATTTCCTTTGATATTGTCAATTTATTTTCAAGCAAAACTCTCAAAAAGAGCTTAAGGTTTATTAGTTTTGATTAGGTTGTGTAGCTAAATATGAACACTTATTAGTTTTTTTGTTTTTCATTTTTCAGGTTTGCATCGCAACACCGGTTTCTGAGCCACGATTGAGCCGGTGTGCTGGTTACCTTTCCCTTGGATCCAAGCACCTGGACCTGCTGACCGGTGCGGCATCCATCAGTCTACAGTCTGCCGGATCATCACAACATGGACTAACTTTTTATTTACAGTACTTGGTTAAATTAGGACCAAATATGCAAAAATCTTCCTGCAGATCCTGGATGAGGCTGAGCCGCTCTTCCTCTCCTCCAGAGTGACAAATTTTCATCACCAGTAAAGGCAAACAAGTCTGATGTCTGAGTAACTGCTGTTCATTTTGTTATCCTGTTTGTACCTACAATAAAATTAAATCTCATTTGTACGGTGGCCCTGAGGTGCAAAACACTACAACATTAACAAAAACACAACAACATTAACAAAAACACAACAACATTAACAAAAACACAACAACATTAACAAAAACACAACAACATTAACAAAAACACAACACAACATTAAGAAAAACACAACGACATTAAGAAAAACACAACAACATTAACAAAAACACAACGACATTAANGACTCTTCAGACCCCTTCTGCCTCAGTAATCTGAGCTGCAGATGTTGCTGCTGGCCTCCACTCACACACAGATGTGTGTTTCTAACCCTGTTCGTATCTCTGTATCTGACAGCGTTTGTTTGTTTCTTCACCGTGGGGCCCCTTGGAGCCTTGGCCCCATTGCATAACCACCTTGCCCCCCGCTCGGGGTTGGATAGCATTCCAACATGTTCAGCTGTCCTCCTTTGTCTAAAACTGGACTCTTGACCCCAGCTCACCCTGCAGACAGAGGGAAGCACTGAGGTCTCCTCCAATCAGATGCAAGCATTCACCAGTTACTCTAAAACTCAAACATGAATTATGTAAGCTCAATTAAACTATTAGTTAACAACTGATTAATAATTAGCTAATAGTTAGTTGGTGCACCAAGAGATTATTCCTTGGCTGAGAATAAAGCACCAGGCTCAGCATGACGCCATGTTGCATTCTTGCTGCGACAGTAAAAGGGCTTTCTCCCCAGGACAACAAAGCCTGAGGGGAGGTGAAATGATGCATACTGTTGGTTCCACTTTGAATGGTTTTTCTGATGCTGCTTCTTCGTCCGTCCAGTCAGTGTGCATGAGCGCCCCCCTGTGGTGAGCATATTGTAAGAACATGCTGTGTTCTGGGAGGCTGATGCTCCAGCTGGTGTCTGACTGAGAGGCAGTTAACGTGAACTTTGATTCAATCTCTGTAGATTTAAATCTACTCCACTGTGCAGCGGCTCGCACCCCCGGCTCTGGTCTGACCCCCACCTCTCCGTCCACCCCTGCTTTCAGAATAATCCGGCAGGTGAAGCCGGCTGGCTCGGCCTGCAGTGGGGAGCCGAGCAGAGGATGGATTTCACTCCCACTCAGCGGCTCCTTTCTCAGGACGCGATGCTGGACGTCCTCCAGGGACACGGCAGCAGTAGCGTGCCAACGCCTCGCCGCTCTCGCCAGCAGAGCTGCTGCACAAAGAGGCCCAAAGAGAACAGAAAGTTCTGCTGCAGATCAGACTGTGGGAGAACTGGACAATGAAACAGGTCTGAAGACCAGAGAGGATGGACATCAGAAACCTGAAAATCCATTTATCGGGTGTGAGCCCAACAGAACCAGCTGGTTCTGCCAGAATCATCAATTAAAGCAATGAAAATGACGTCAATATGGATTATTTTCTTTTTCTCCCAGCATGTTGAGTTTATCCACCTCCAAGTCTTAAAGCAGCGGCTGCAGGTTGAAACCAGTCAAATGCTTCTAATAGGTTTGCTCTGAATTCAGTTTATTTGGAGAAAACAAGGCAGTTCAAAGAGATTTATATCATTAGAACATAAAACTGAATTGAACAAATGTCACTTTCTTTGCCTCTTCTAGTCAGAAGAATCAAACCTGAAGCTGAGTGATTTACTTCTGCACCAGATTCACAAAGCAAAAAGCCCCAAATGGCAGAAAATCATTTAATTCAATTTTAGCTTCAGATCTGGACGCTTTAGGGTCAGAGGTCACGATGTTTAGATTCTGAATTTCAAATTGTGACTATGTGATCATTTATGAGAAAATTATATATATATATATATAAATTCCCTTCTCACCCTCCGCGGGTGGTCTCTCTCTCTCTCTCTCTCTTTCATCCTCTGAGTTCGGGTCCTCTACCAGAGGCCTGGGAGCTTCAGGTTCTCCTCCAGTATCTTGGCTGTGCCTAGAACTGCACATTTCTGGACTGAGATGTCTGATGTTGTTCCTGGGANTCAGAGGCAGGAGAGTTTTAGTGCTGTCAATCACAATCTCATGTGGTGCTGCTCATCCTTCCTCCGCCTCGCTCTGTGCCGTGCTGCAGCTAGCATAGCCTGTTGTGAATGCTCAGTTTAGTTAGCATAGCTACCAATGACGGCAGTTTCTTGTAATAATAAGTTGTTTTTCCACCATTAGCACATTTAGCAGTGAGTGAATGAGAATGATTGACAACGCTAAGAGCGTCCTGCTGGTTCTGATTGGTTGTTTTGGTCAGAACGGTTCATTACTTTAACCAGTAATTCAGGAAGAAGATGGAGGAGATTGATTGTTTTCACAGATTATCTGCCTCATAACAAACTGCTACATCATGACAGCTTTAACAAATATGGAGAAAACATATTTTTTATTAAAGTTATGTACTGCAGCCTGAATAAATGCAACTACATGGCATTTTTAGAAGTCTGAATTGCTTTATGTGTATTTTGCACGTTGCTTTAGACTGTTGCTCATGGGGAGACATTTCAGTATCTAAAACTAATAGAAAAAATTAAGCAACCTACTTGCATACTGGATGTGGACTGTTGGATGTTAAATTCATGAGCAGTAAATATTGTGCTAATTATCAGAATTGAACCAAAGAAAGCAAAGCAGATGAAGACCTTTAAAATTGTGACGCTTTTTATGGGTCAGATAGACTCAAAAAATTTTAACAGCAGCTGTGCGGGGGGCCAATCTAATTTTTTGTCATAGGGCCCAAGATTCCTGGCAGCGCCCCTGATCATTTCTATCAAATAAAACATTGTGCTCTTTATTCAGAAATGTCCCAAAACAATTAAATAATCACATCAAAAGTTAGAAACTCTCTTTAGTAATTTCTCTGATTGCCAAATATATTAATGTGTGAGAAAATGTGTCAATGACAGGAATTAATTTAAAATACTTTGTAGAACGGCACTTTGTGAAGTTCGGTCCATTTACCTGTATTAGCTTACTGGCACATAGGTCACATTCAATATGGCGGACGCTGTGACGTATCGCAGCAATGGGCCGACCCGCTCCATGACCTCTGACCCGCTCCATGACCTCTGACCCGCTCCATGAC
>NW_006800457.1:290175-303229 GCF_000485575.1 Poecilia formosa | reverse complement strand
CCCGCCCCCAGACGCCGACCTGGCATCACATGCAAGGGGCAGCTCCGGGGACTATTTTCCTTAGATTACTGTTTCTTTCTGCTTTGTGTTTTGGTGATTTTTAGATAGGGCTTCTGGTAAATTTAGAGAAAGCAGCATTGCTAATATGTTCATACTATATCTCTCCCCCTTGGATCAGAACCGCTAGAGCTAAAACAGTGGGTTTTCAACACGCAGCCACATGAGCGCATATCATGATCGGTCATTTAGAATCAATCTTCAAAATCTGGTATGAAGCTAATAATACAAGAAAACCATAAAAATATTTCATTTGAATCAGTGAAGCGGCATAACTGTCAATTGTTTGGTTAAAATCTATTTTTCCATTTTTGGTCACCAGTTGTAAGAGTTGATCAGAGCATCAAATGGCAAATCGAGGAGTCCTAAATGTGTTTTTCACACCAATAAGAGCTATGCTGGTGCTAAGAACTTTGTTTGTAGGAAGACTTTAAAGAACCAGACAAACTAGAGACGCTAGCATCACAGATATATAGATATTTATGTATTGGAAATTTTTCATAATCAGACAAAACCTTAAACACAGCAGACAAAATGACAGCAGAGCAGAGGAAAAGCAGGCTTATACTGAGTTAATGCTAACAAATAACACTGAGCTAATGCTAGCAACTAAAACTGAGATAATGCTATCAACCAATACTGAGCCAAGGCTAACAACCAATGCTAAGCTAATGCTAACAACCAATACTGAGCTAAGGCTAACAACCAATGCTAAGCTAATGCTAACAACCAATACTGAGCTAATGCTAACAACCAATACTGAGCTAATGCTAACAACCAATACTGAGCTAAGGCTAACAACCAATACTGAGCTAAGGCTAACAACCACTGCTGAGCTAATGCTAACAACCAATACTGAGCTAAGGCTAACAACAATGCTAAGCTAACGCTAACAACCAATACTGAGCTAATGCTAACAACCAACAGTGAGCTAACACTAGCAACTAAAACTGAGCTAATGCTAACAACTAAAACCGAGCTAAGGCTAACAACCACACTATCTTCTCCTCCCAGCTCCCTCCAGCAACAACGCCTACTGGGAGCAGCAACACCAGCAGCTCCTCCAGAGTCTGCCACCAGCGCTGATGGAGGAATACGGCGAGGACTACATCGCCGAGACCAAAAACCTGTTCCAGAGCTTCGCCGAGCACGCCAACCCAGACCTCAGCCCTGTGGTGGACGCCATCGTCCATGCGCTGCTGTCGCCTCAGCCGCAGGCGCGCTACTACGCCGGGCGCGGCCTCGGCCTCATGTACTTCCTGTACGACTATTGTCCAATCAGCGTCAGGAACCGCTTCCTCCAGAAACGCTTTCTGAAGAAGACGCTGATGCCGCGTGCGCTGAGGAACCAGGATGGGTCTGCAGGCGAACCTCGGCCTCAACAACAACGGCAGCAGCAGCAACAATGAGGATGAGCTGCAGAAGACAGAGGAACACTTCGCTCTTGATCCCACTGCTGGAGGGACACAGAGAAACAGAAAAGCAACAACAAAATCTAGAAACCACAGAGGTGACAAGAACAGAAGTTCCTAAACATTTCAGATATAAATCAGAAACTAATCAATAACCAATCAGGCATCTTCACATTTATGGTTTTAGTAAACTACTTTTCAGACTTTTTTCCAGATAAGGAGCAGTTGCTTTGTTAAATTTAACTGAGCCTGGTTTAAGACATGTTAAACTGTTTTCACAGTTTAACTAAGTATTTTATTCATAAATTTCAATTCAAAAATACAACTCCTTGTTGATCTGAGGAAATATTTTCATTTTCTGTCTTGTTAAAAAAAAAGTGAAACAATAAAAACATTTAGTTTATTCTCTCATTTCATTTTTTTTTATCTGCATGACCCACTGGCTGATGCTATCCTTTATATTCTGTCTATTATTTTCTGTTATTATTTTGATTTCAATTTATTATAACAAATATAAATACAAGCCCGGACGGGAATCAAACCCCGACATCTGCATCAAGACTTGTAATCCAGAGTTTATTACCCCGATGCGTCATACGTCGCTAGGCGGGTCCTGGCTGACGTTGACCAATAGGAGCAGATTTAGAGCGTTACCGAGGAAACGGCGTACAAGGCTACGTGACGGTGAGGGGCTACAGGAGCGCAGCTAGCGGAACAGCGGACCGAGGCGCAGCTTCTACATTATAATTTTTTGTTTTACTGATTACTGATAAAAAAAATAAATATTTCCGGCAGCGGTTTGGATCTCTGCCGAGGCTGACGCTTCCGTGGCCGGGGTGGGAGCTCAGTCCGGCGCCCTGAGGTTAGTTTGCCAGTTAGCACGGGACCACAGAGCGGGCTAGACCTCATTGCCTCTCCCGGACTGTGGGCTCTGCTGCGGGGATGGAGCTGAGCTAGCCGCCGGGCTGGGACCGTCTGGCCTGGTTCTGACCTGATTTTTCCGCACAGCAGCCCGTTTCCTTTCGGAGACCGAGCCAGGGATGCGGGATGAGATGAGGCGCCGCGGACCGAACCTGAAACCCAGACCCGACCAGTCGTGTTAGCCAGGTGAGTTGCCTCCAGAACCGGGCTCGGTTCGACTAGAGGAAGCGTCTCAGGTCAGATGGATCCCCCACACTGAATCAATGATTATCAAGATTGAACTGATAATTTCTGTCGGGATATTTTCATGTTCAGTTTAATGATTTAACGATGAAAACAGTGCAAGAGGCTAAAAGGCTAAAACATGTATTAAAATAACACCAGCAGCTTTCTATGAAATATGTGTCCAACTGTAAATCAGTTCAGTATGGATTATTGATCCTGACGTCATCGTAAGGGAGCTTTCCTATTGGTCCATGTCCTGTCAGCTTCTAGTGGGTCACTGGTCTCATTCTGGTCCAGTTCGGTTCTAATTATTATCAGGACAATCTGAGTCAGCTGATTATAATATAGAAACCCAGCCACCAAGCATGTGGTGACAGTGGAGAGTACCACTGTGTTTCAGCAGGAAACCTCCAGCAGAACCAGAACCTGTGATAATGCAGCAGCGGTCTGATCTGGAAAACCCTCAGAATTATGGTGCCAAGCTGGCTCTCTGTGACTAGTGAAGGAACTAGACCGGCCTGCAGCTTTAACCTTTAATCTTATGCATAAAATGCATAAAAATGCAAACAATTATTTTTTTTAAATCTAAAAGTCAAAAACAGGATTTGATTATGGATCATCTGTAGCAAAGAACCTAAAAATCCTTCTAATATGAACATGAGAAAAGCTGAACATCAGTACAGAGTAGAGCTGATCGGTTGATGAATTATTGATTAGCTGATCAATAGCTGGATGCTAAAGGTGATTAATTGGAGGTTATTTTTCAGAATGTGAACCAGGTGAAGTTAAAACCCGGACCCGGACGGTTCTGGTGGAACAGTTTTACAGAAACGGGTTTTTATCTTAAATGTTTATATTTATTGATACATTTTTATCCATCTTATTCCTACGCCCCATGATGCTTTGTGTGAATTATGGGTGTGACTTCCGCCGCAAGCCGGAACTGCCATTTGTTTACATGTTACCCTAACGCTGACCGTTAGGGTCACATGACTCGGTTGCTTCAGATGCAGATGTGGATTATCTTGAACTTGCTGCAACCACGAACTAAATGTGGTCTGATTATTAGGGAACATCTAATAATCAGTAACGACAGTTCCCCGAGCTCCACAAGGGCGTCTTACGACACTTTCCAGTGGCAAGTTTCTCTCAATAACAGGTTGATGTGTGGTTCGGTTCGGTTCGGTTCTAGTCCAGTGGGGAGATTCAGTGATGCGCAAGATCTGGAGCGCAGCAGCTGCGGTTATTTCTCTGCTGATTTGCAGCGACACTCAGGGAGAACCTCGAGGTTCTGGTTCTGATGGATTAAATAAATCCAGATATTTTATTTTGTCTAATAAATAAAATTTCCAGGCCCAATCATAATGATAAAGACTCAGATCATGAACTTTATTATTTTTTAAATTCAAACGAAAAATAAGATTCACGTCACACCGAGCTGATATTGTGTAGTTCTGGTGTTTTATACTGTCGGAACAACTCAGATCTATGACAGATCTCAGATCTTCTCTGCTTTTCTTTATTCCTGTCAGAGAAACGAGCTGCTAGCAGCGATGCTAATTCATTCCGGTACAAAACCTACCGATCTTGTTCCTGTCGCTCCTCTGATTAAACTCATAATTACGATCCTCTGCACTGAGCAGCTCTCTGACAGCAGACGGTGTGTCCGTGAACAAGTTTAACTAAACATTGTATTATAACCGAGAAGAGAGATGTAACTTCTATCATGAACATAGATTAGCAAAATAAACCTACAAATTACAATGAAATAATGCTACTTCCGCTAGCTGCCGGAAGTAACACCCATAATCGTTTCCCCAGTCAGGCCCCCAGGAATAAGGTCAATAGAGTTATTGGTGATTATTCCAACAATCGTCTGAGCTCCAGATGTGAACCACTGACCAGTTGGACCAGTCCGGAGTAATGAGACCAGTGGTTCCAGAACCAGGAGCTGAACGGATCTAGTGATTCTGGTTCTGGGTGAAGCTTCAGACTGATGATGCACACCCCTCCGCCCGCCCCCCCTCAGGGATGGAGGTGTGTGGCAGGAACCCGAACCGCACGGCGCCGACCCCTGACCCCCGGCGCTCCGAGGTGCCGCTCAGCTCGCGGACCAACGGCTGGAGCTGGCCGCCTCACCCCTTCCAGCTGTTGGCCTGGCTGCTCTACGTCTACTTCGCCATCACCGGCTTCGGCGTGTTCGTCCCGCTGCTGCCGCCGCACTGGGTCCCCGCGGGCTACATCGTATCCTTGCTGCTGCTGGCCGGGGTCAGAGGTCAAACCGCGTCACCCCGTGCCTCTTGTTGAGATTGTGACCGATTGAGCAGAGAGGGCCGGTTTTAGTCGCGTTCCTGATCTTCCTGAGGAGATCCAGAGTTTGCAGCTGTAATTCTGTATTCACAGAATTACACAAAAATGATCAAAATAAACTTACTTAATGGAAACAACAATTTTGAAAACACTGGTTCTGATAAAAAGTTTTAAATGTTTTGGCGCTGGGATGAAGTGGTTTTCAGCTGCATTTAAATAGATTATTTTCAAAACTGCAATGGAAACATTTTAATTGCTTCATCCAAGTCAGATTATCAACAGATGGATGTTACTTCTGGTGGAAACGCAGAAGACGACGACAGGAAGTGGCAGGAGGAGGATGTTGGTTTTTGGCTCCATCACAGCTTTACTTCATTATGTCATTTCAATATGTTGAATTCATAACTGTTTTGGAAAATCTGTTTCCCCAAAACGCCGCATACATTGCCTCCTAAGTAGGCGGGGCTTGTTGCGCCAACGCCTGAGGAAGGCTGACGACTCCTCTGATTAGCTGATGGTGATGAGCGCGAGCGGCTGGATTATTATCTCATGTAAATGTTTACATCCATCTCTGCATGGTTTTTAACGACTAGTGAACAAAGTTATTAATGTCCTTTCTTCTTTAATGGAAACACTACAAATGTGAAATTGTATCTTTTTTAACATCAGTAGAATATTGACAACGATTTTCAAACATTAGTAACAGAAATGCAGCAACAAAAAACAAAAAAGCTGCAGGAAACGTTGGGACCGAGCGAGTCCGGCTCCAGGTCTACAGGTGTCTCCTAGTCTCCACCTGTTGCTGGTCCCTAACCGCTGCTCAGTGCACCGGCATCCTGTTCGTGTCCCACCTGTGTGTTCACGTCCTGGCCGTGTCCGTCGACCCGGCTGACCTCAACGTGAGGATGAGGAGCGACAGAGGGCCGGTCCCCGCCTTCGACCGCTCCAAACACGCACACGTCATCGAGAACTGCCACTGCTACCTGTGCCAGGTGGATGTGTGAGTAACGGCCTCAGAAACCGCTGCAGGTGTGTTTACCTGCGCCACCGCTTAGGGAGTCATTAAATCGGCCTCAGGAGGTCGGAGTGCCCCCCTCAGGCCGCTCACAGCCGCAGCAGCTCAGTCAGCCGGTTCAGCTCCGACTCACAGGAGCAGCTTCTGCTCAGAAAACACGGCTTCATATAAAACCGCCACGATAAGTAAAACATGGAGGACAGAGCTGCTGTTCCTGTCTCCTTCCAACCGGCCAGGAGGCAACACGTGGCACTCAGGGCCTGTGAGGTGGAGCATGATGGGAGCTGAATCCAGATCAGTGGGATGTCTCCTG
This sequence comes from Poecilia formosa, assembly GCF_000485575.1. NCBI lineage: Eukaryota > Metazoa > Chordata > Actinopteri > Cyprinodontiformes > Poeciliidae > Poecilia > Poecilia formosa. The sequence goes on along the minus strand of NW_006800457.1, from coordinate 296,976 downwards.
GGACAGGAAACCTCCCATGATCCTCTGCTGCCCATCCAACATCTGAAGCACATTTCAAGTTCACCTCACTGTAGCAAACAGGAAGGGGCGGAACGGACCGCTGTCAGTCTGATACCTTATTTGGAAATGGGATCATTGCAATCCGGAAGTGAAGGGGGCGCCATTTCCTGTACTTCCGTTTTTATTTTATTTTGAAAGCTGTGATATATTTTCACCTTAAGGAAGGAGTTTCACTCTCAGAATGTATTTTAACTTATTTATTTTATTTTCTTCAGCGCAGCTCAGTTTTTAGCAAATTCTGTAGCTTTCGGTTATTTCTAAATCTGCTCCTAGTCGCATTATTTCGGGCCTGCTACTGCCTCTAGTGGCGTGGGGTGGTAACACAACTAATCTACGGTAATTACATTACTAAATCAGAATACCACAACGTCTTTATTATTTATTATTAATTCTGGCATTACTGGCACCGTAAAAGATAAATTATCTTATAAAACAAGATATTTTTTCATTTTCTTAAGGATGTAGAGCTAATTAAATGACAAACAATACTTTTGTTTTTATTTTAAAGGTTTTGTTGGCCCTAGTGGCCTTTGTTTGAAAGTAGTTTGACAGGAAAGAGGGCAATGAGAGAGAGGGAAGACATGCGGCAAACACCACCAGGCCGGGAATCAAACCTGCGACCACTGCCATGAGGACCAGGGCCTCAACGCGTGGGCTGCGCTCCGCCCCTGCGCCACCACAGTACCCCTAACAAACAATACTTTTGTACATTATAATAATTTCTATATATCTCCATCATTTATAGGAGGAACAAAAGACATAAGGAGACATGAAAGACAACATGATCAACTATAATAAAAATAACATTTGCAATGTAAGAAATTTAATTGAGCAAAAGTCAATGACAAACAAATGAATTAGGTAGAGAAGAATAACAACCCAGGTTGTTACAACCAGGGTTGTTAAACAGATATAAGCAAAAATTCACATCTTTGTTTTTACAGTGCCATGTATATTGTTGAGACATTTTGTTGTAGAGTCTTATATATATATAGAAAAAACAATATGAAACTATTTAATCTATCAACGAGGAAATCTTCCTTTGACTCTAAAATGATAAATCATATTCATGAATCACATTATTACACGGCCCATCTGTGGTGACAATGCAAAAAAAAGCAGCCTGCAGAAACTTTATGTGTCCTACAATGATGGCATGAGGCTCAAAGAGCCTCGATGGAGCAGTGCTAGACATAAGTTTGTACATAAAGCTGTTCCCACATGTGCAGCTGAGCTCAGGAATCTTATGTATAAATGCATGTGTAGATTATCTGAGTCATGCAATAATATAATTGCAATTTTAGTAAATCCTGCTTTTAGTGCTGTGAGATTCTCTTCAAGATTATGGAATCATGGCGTCATCATTTATTTGTGACTCAGTGAATAATATCATGTCATGTTTATTTTTAGTTTATTTTGCTTGTTTTCACCTTTTTTCTATGGACCTTTTATGTGTCTGGAATAAAGATTTGATTGATTGATTGATTGATTGATTGGTTGATTGATATGATTATCAACAATTTGTGAATAGAGTAAAACACTTAGTATGCTATAGGTAAATATTATTTAGTTTGGTTGAGAATAATTATTGCACTGTCAATAAATGACGTCTAATAAATGTTCTTATTGCCAGAGGAACAGCAACACCTTCATGATCTCAGAGGTTCAAACTGATAAATAAAGAGGATGGATGATCTCTGCTGAAATATTCCTGCCATCTTTCATGTTCTTTCAGCAAACAGTTGAGACAGAGATGTTTTTGGTTTCACCACCATTTACCTGCTGTTATACCTGCCATTCAAAGTATTCTTAAAAGATTCTGTTAGTCTGCAGCTTATGTGACCAAACCAGCCGAGGAGATGAAAAGTTAAAACTCAAGTTAAAATGTTTAGTTTTAGCATTTTAACTCAACAACCTCTACCTAACTAGAGGTTATATACAACCTTAAGTTGGGTAACCCCAAGGTCTTCTTAAAAGGTAGAGTCTCTGAGAACAGTTCTTAAAAATATAGTCAGTGTTTTCAACAAAGGTGAGCTGACTGTCCAGGAATGACTCGAGGTATTTAAAATTTGCCACAGTTTCAACAGGTTGGCCATCAAGTGAAACTTTAATCACTTTCAGTTCTTGTTTATCACATTTAATTAGCTCTACTTCCTTAAGAAAATGCAAAGGTATGTTCTTTTGTGAGGGAATTTATCTTTTACTGTTCCAGTAATGCCAAAATTAATAATAAATATTAAAGATGTATTCTGATTTAGTAATTATATTAGTTGTGTTATCACCCCCACGCCACTAGAGGCAGTACCAGGCCCCGAAACAGATTTAGAAGTACACCGAAAGCTACAGAATTTGCTAAAAACTGTGAGCTGCGCTGAAGAAAATAAAAGAAATAAGTTCAAATACATGCTGAGAGTGAAACTCCTTCCTAAAGGTGAAAATATATCACAGATTTCAAAATAAAATAAAAACGGAAGTATAGAAAATAGCGCCCCCTTTTGGAAGTCCAAAAGACTTCCAAATAAGGTATGAGACTGACAGTGGTCTGTCCCGCCCCTTCCTGTTTGCTGCAGCGAGGTCCTTCTCGCAGATTTAACCTGGGATGCTGCATTGCATTCTGGGGAATGTAGTGTTTTACTTCACTTGGAGTGTGTGTTGTTTCAGGGGACCCAAGTCGAAGCACTGCAGCGCCTGTAACAAGTGTGTTGCTAACTTCGACCACCACTGCCGCTGGCTCAACAACTGTGTGGGCAGCAGGAACTACAAGTGAGTACTTCCTGTTTCCTCATGTCAGCTGGCGGGTTGAAGGAAGCTCTGCAGGTGGAAACACAAGAAAGCATCAGGAGGAACAGCAAGTCCTCCTGTCAGTCTGAAGCACAGCTACATGTCAGTAAATGAAAAGCTGATTCTGATCTGGCTCGACTGCTGGGAGGAGCCCAGATTTGGGTATTAAAATGTTTTTTATTGGTCTGAAATTTTCATTGGTTGGAAGCAGAAAATCATCATAATTAACAGAAGTGTTGAAAACATGAACATGATGTGTGACTTAATATTGTATAATATTCCTAATATTCCCACTTATTGAGATGCAGCAGCTTGTTGAGGGGATCACAGTTCTGCTGCGTCATGACCGGGTTCCTTTCTGCTCCATCTGGACGCCACGTTGGTCACACCTGTGTTACTGTCCTCTTTGTGACTTCTGATTGGCTGATCCACTGCAGCAGGGCGGGGCGGGACATGTGTCTTCACGTGTCCCCCTGTCCTGCAGGTTGTTCCTCCACAGCGTTGTCTCCGCTCTGCTGGGCGTGTCTCTGGTTCTGCTCTTCGCCTCCTACGTCTTCGTCGAGTTCTTCAGGGACCCGTCCAACCTGCGCACCGACAAACACTTCCTGGGTAAGGCTTGACCTCTGACCCCGTGGAACAAGGCTTGTAGCTTGGAGTGTGAGACGGAATGTGTTTGCTGTGTCCACAGTCCAGAATCAGACAGGTGTGTGGTTCGTCTTCCTCCCTATGGCTCCTCTCAGGTCAGCGGCCGCCGTCATCCCGGTTCTGGCTGCCGTTACCATGGCAATGGGCCTGCTGTCGTCGGGGCTTCTCTGCCACTTGCTCTGCTTCCACATCTACCTGAGTAAGAGCCTCACCTGTCTCACCTGTGTCCCCCGCCGGCCGCTATGGCTCACCTGGAGCCGTGTCTCCTCAGTGTGGAACAGACTCAGCACCTATGAGTACATTGTGCGACAGCGCCACCGCCTGGACAGCAGAGACCCCAGGACATCCACTGCAGCTAAGCAGAGACGACGCCCGTCCGTCGTCCAGGTAACGAACTGCTCACCTGAGCGGCCCAGCCTGCCGCTGCGTCCTGACGCCTCTGCTGTCCCAACAGGATGTGAACTACTCAGGGACCCTGGGGTACACCAGCCCCCAGCTGGACATCCAGCAGGGACAGGCGGACACCTGTGCTGGTTCCGATCGGGTCCCCAGGTAACGCCCAGTCCTTGTTGCCATGGAGACTGCTGTCTCTGACTCCCAGGAAGCAAACAGAGTGTGTGCTGTGTGTCTGAGCTGAGGGAGTGTGTGTTATAGAGAATCGTCCCGTATTCAACCGATACGGGACACGATTTGTTCGACACACATCGACACTAGGGCTGTATAATTAAATCGATTCTACAATATGTATTGATTTTTCATCCGCGAGTATCGATACATTAGACCACAGGGGTCCATAGCCGCATACGTCTGGTTTGTGACGGCTTGGCAGCCAGACTCCGCCTCCCCCAGTCCCACTTTCAACTTGTGCTTAAAGTGCACATTATAAACTACACACCAGTTTTTAAATTGCGTTAATAGGCCAAGTAAAACCGGAATTATGCTAAAATAAGTAAACCATATTTACCATATAAGTAAACCGGCTTTTCCGGTTATGACAGGAAATGAGCTTCCAAAGGTAAAAATGAAACGCAACGTTAGATTCCTTTGATTTTAGAAATCTCAAATCTTCAATAAATAACTATGGGATGTATTTTGTTGCTAAGAAACAAAGTAAAGTTGCTCAAGTAACCGTGAAAAAGAAGCGGATCGGAGCAGCGGCAAAAGCAGTGAGATCGCGAAATTATTGCAAAGTTTGGACACAGGAGCGATCGGTGGCATCCGCTGGGTGATTTGTTTTTAGCCTAGTGGTTTCTGCTCTGTATGTGAAGGATTACCTGAAGAGTCAACGCGCAGCAGCAGCGGCGCTCTGCTTGGAGCAGGAAGACGGAGAGGGGAAACCCGCAGCCATGACGACGATGGCAGATCAATCATTCTTATTGGTAACTGACAAACAGTATCAGAGACTGAGAGAACGATGAGAGGCAGATACTCAGATATACAAGAGGGGAACGGCGGCGCTGCAGCTGCCAGGACTCGATCACTACGGGGTGAGGCGGAGCCGCTTCCCCAGCAGCTAGTAGTAAGCGGCTTACAGCCACGGCTAACTCCGGGAGCCAAGGTAGAAAAGCCTTTTTCCCATAGTCCAAAAGACTTTATTTTACCCCCCTACTCCAATCAGAGCCAGGTAGTGTGTAGTTGATGCTTTTAATCAGTTTTCAGTTAATTAAATCCAACTGAAAACTGATGAAATCCAAGTCTATGGAACACAAACTGTCACCAAAATCACTCTGTCCTTCTAAAATCTTTCAGAAAATTATAAGTGTATTGAAGCGTTTCGATCGCCGAATATCGTGATACATGTTGTATCGTGAGCAGAATATCGTGTATCATATTGTATCATGAGATTATTGTAATACTACACCCCTAATCGACACCAAATGTCACAACAAAGACCAAAATAAACACAGGAAATATCGAGGGCAGCAAATTGTCCTGGTGGACGACAATAAATATTTTGGTATTAGTTTTTAAAATACCAGAATTTTTACAGAAGTATCTGGTGACAGGAATTTGTGTGTTAAGATCAGTTACTCCGTACTTGAGTATATTTTTTACCAAGTACTTTTTAGACTTGATCAATGAAAGCTTAATGTATTAATGCTTAATATGTTGAAGTTATGCTACTCTGACTGGAGTACAATCTCTGGGTCTGACCTGCAACTTTAAAAATCCTCTGAAATTTTCCAAGAAATGTGGAAAAAAAGGTCAAATCTGCTCCCTGGTGGTCACAGCAGGAACTGCACCTTCACACCAGCTGCCCGCTCTGTTTCAGTTTCCTGGCCAATGGCAGAGCGAGGAGCGCATCCAATCCGGTCCATGACGAGGAGGCTCCGCCCACCGCCTCCACAGAGCTGAAGGCACACACACACCGACACACACAGGTCAGCACACACACACACACACCCCATCATGACAACCCAAACAGTTGTTTCATCTCAGCTCAGAACCTCACCTGAACCATGTTGTTTTCGAAGCGTTTTCATCCTGCTCCGTTTGGCCCACTCTTTATGATTCAGGTTCTGTTCAGTCACTCCTCCATGTTTATCTCTTTTATACCACAGAAGAAGAAGAAGAAGAAGAAGGGGCATCAGGTTCCAGCGGAGGTGACCAGAGAGCACTGCCCACCTGTAGCTCCGCCCCCAGGTATGAGCTCACCTGGCTCTCTCGTACCAGCCGAGCCGCAGGCTCTGGAGCTAGCTGTGTAAAGCGAGCTAGCTCCAGCGTGGAGAGCGGCCGTCTGCATGATGAAGACCTCTGATCGGCTCAGAGGCCCAAACAGAAAAATGAACATTTAAAGAGCAGAGATGAAGCGTCCAGCTGCTGGTCGACGCTCTGAGAGTGAAATCAGTGGGACTTCTGATGCATTTAATGAACATCTGTTTGTTCACTATTTGTAGAGGTGTTGATTTGAAATTTGATCATAAAATCAGCCAGACATTCATTTCTGGGGCAAAGTTAACCTGCCGAGTTCCTGTAGATCCAAGGCTTTTTCCATTAAGAAAGCAAAGCGGGCCCAGCGGTGCAGAACCGGGACTCCCTGTTGCCTCTGACCATCTTACATGATCTTAACTCCTCCACACTCTGTAACCTCCTCTTGGATATGGCAGGGCATCAAGTGCATCACTAACCACAACATCAGGGGTGCACAATGTCCAATGGACCCCAAAAATAACACTCCACTCAGCGTTATGTGTTTAGCAGCACAATGACGTATCAGCGGATTTAATCCATCATAACACACTTTATTACTGTAAACCATATTCAAACTTCTATTAAAGCTACATTTATAAACAATTGTATTTTTTAAGTATGTTT
>NW_006800457.1:287136-288206 GCF_000485575.1 Poecilia formosa | reverse complement strand
GTCGTCTATTATGGCGGTCCTCGCTCATGGCCGTCCTCTATAATGGCCGTCCCCATTCATGGCTGCCCTCTCTAATGGCGGTCCTCTCTAGTGGCCGTCGTCTATTATGGCGGTCCTCGCTCATGGCCGTCCTCTATAATGGCCGTCCTCAATCATGGCTGTCCTCTCTAATGGCCGTCCTCGCTCATGGCCGTCGTCTATTATGGCGGTCCTCTATCATGGCCGTCCTCCATCATGGCCGTCCTCTATCATGGCTGTCCTCTCTAATGGCCGTCCTCGCTCATGGCCGTCGTCTATTATGGCGGTCCTCGCTAATGGCCGTCCTCTATAATGGCCGTCCTCGCTCATGGCCGTCTGCGCTAATGGCCGTCCTCGCTCATGGCCGTCCTCTATCATGGCCGTCCTATCATGGCCGTCCTCTATCATGGCCGTCCTATCATGGCCGTCCTCGTTCATGGCCATCCTCTCTAATGGCTGTCCTCTCTAATGGCCGTCGTCTATTATGGCGGTCCTCGCTCATGGCCGTCCTCTATAATGGCCGTCCTCAATCATGGCTGTCCTCTCTAATGGCGGTCCTCTCTAATGGCCGTCGTCTATTATGGCGGTCCTCGCTCATGGCCGTCCTCTATAATGGCCGTCCTCGTTCATGGCCGTCCTCGCTAAATGCCAATCTCGCTCATGGCCGTCCTCTATCATGGCCGTCCTCTCTAACCCCAATCTTAACCGACACTGGAGCACATTAGCTTAGCTAGCTAAGACAGCAGCTGCCGGTGATTGATTGGTTTAGTAATTAACTGGATAACTGATCAGTAATTATTATTATTGATTTTTTTCTGCCAATATATCACCAACATGTTTTCTCCCACATTGGCATATGTACAGTCGTCGGTCTATCAGGAGCTGCTGGTTCTGTGTGGCTGGATGTGGACCATGGTTGTCATGGGAACGGCCACACAAACAGCAACAGCTGTGGGACATCCAGGAAGTTCAAGAGCTGAGAAACAGATGTTTATTTTCCAGTTTACAAACATTCTGGTTGTTTACAAACATCCCGGTTGTTTTTTTGCTGA
>NW_006800457.1:284137-287126 GCF_000485575.1 Poecilia formosa | reverse complement strand
TGAGAAATAGAAGAAAAAGAATGGAAAAACTGAGTAAAAACAACATGGTTCCAACAGGGTTCCCCACTCCCAGCACGCCGTAGTTACGCGGACGGCCTTGCATTGATGGTCCAAACACTCATGCGGGTTGGGAACCCCAGTATTATTAAGTCCAGAAAAGCTTTGAAGAACAAAACAAGATGGAAAACTGTTGAATTTAAGTTTGATGGCTGAAGACGTCCCCGTATTTGCTGATGACTCCATCTAAAGTTGTGTTAAGTTGTGCTCCTAACCTCTGACCTCTGAATACGTTGTCCTTTTATTCTCCAGCAGAGTCCTCCCTGGGTCAGCGGCTTCCTTTCCCAGCATTCCCTCTGAGGGCCCCCCCAGGACCTGCCCCGGCCCCGGGCCCCATCCAGGCCGCCGCCCCTCCGGCCGAGTACCATTCAGACTCTGCAGAGTCCCTGGAGGAAATCCCCGTGGCGCTGGCCAAGCTGGGCTCCTCGTCCTCCGGAGACGTCGCCAGGGCATCTCGCCAGCCGGACCGAGAGGCCCGCGGCCCCCTGCCGGACCGGCCCGATCCAGCACTCCACAAGACCAGGAAGAAGAACCCGTCCTGTCGAGGGAACAGAACCACAGCCCAGCTGAGGTTTGAGATGGCGTCAGCGCAGCCGCCGTCCGTGTTCGTCAGCCGCGCCAGCGGAGAGACGGCCGAAGTCCTCAGCTGGACGCAGAGCGGGTCCAGAGCCGTTCTGGAGTCCTGACCAGGTCCATTGGTTCTGGTTCAGCCTCCTGTACCGAGTTCTGACCTGAAACAGCAGCTGCTGTTGAAAAGGGACTTTTATTATGAAGGGTTGTGTGTATTTATTGGTGGACATGACTTTTAATTTGAAAGCCAAAGTGACTTCCTGTGAGTTCCAACCCCATCAGATCAGATGCTGTTCATCGGGTTTAGTCAAAGCAGGTCAAGGTGCTACACATGATCAAATGTTATTGTTGCTGTTTCCTTAGCAACCTTGTCTCCTGGTTTCCATGGTAACTCAGACTCAATCAATATATTTGGTGAATCAATCCGATGACTTCAGCTCAGTGTTTCACAGCCATCTGTGTGGCGACGCCCGGTGGCTAAACTGTGAACTGCAGCTCAAAGAAAGCAGAACACTGAGGTTTCCAGGTCAAAGGTCGTTTTCACTCTGCTGTGCCTCTTTTCATCCTCCTGCTTCTGACCTGAAGTCTGAATCTGTCAATGTGAACTGCTCCTTTAAATCTGAGTAGCAAGGGGGCGGAGTTACCTGTGTGATGTCACTGTTTGCAATAAACTATGACCCAAGTCGCACATTCCTCTTCATGACAACAAAAAAACATAAAACAGTTTTACTGAACCAGCTGGATTGCTGCATGCAATAATACTAATGGAAAGTTTAGTGAAAGGAAAAACGTAACAGAAAAGTTTGGACTGATTTCCACACGAATCACTTTCTTTACAGAACATATTTACATGAAAATGCTAAACGTTAAAAGGCAAAACGTTCAGAAATCGAGGAAGAGAACCGAACAGCAAGCGGCATGGAAAGTCCTTTGACCTCTGACCTGCAGTTTTGCTCATGCTCCGGGGTCACCGAGGTTTCCAACAATCTGAGGAACAAAGAGAACTTCCTGCATAAACAGCAGGGGTCCGAGTCCAGAGCCCCTCAGTGGACGACACAGGAAGTTCTGTCAGAATGCTCCAGGCTTCACCTGCACACCAACTGATCCATCTGGGGTCAAAGGTCAACATCACGATGACCTAAAACCTCAGGAAGAATTTGTATCAAATACTCAGAGAATGTTGGGTTTTCATTCTGTCTGAACCAGAACCGACCCGTTTCAGCTTCACTTCTGGATCTAAAAGCTGAGCTGAACTTTTCAGCCCAACACCCAACGGTTCTGATGTTTATTAAAACGGACCTCCGGTTCTGACTCTGCTCACAACCACAGGACACCCGGTTCCACCAGAACCGGCCCACATCACGTCCTGCTGCTGGTTCCTGTCTCTGACTTTCCATTCATTTCTAACCTTTGACCTAAATTCACTTCACCTCAAACCCAAACCAGCGTTTCCCCTCATGGGGCCCACGCTTCAGGCCCCAGCAGGTGCAGCGGGTCCCCACAATGCATCTAATACATGGTTCACACACACACACACACACACACACACACACACACACACACACACACACACATTAAAGCTAACCAATATGATCCGTCAGTCACCAGCAACACCTCAGGTTTTTATTTTGACAGGCTGATATCATCGGTGTGTGTTGCTACATATCCTCCCTGGATGAGAAGCGGTTACCCTGGTAACCAGCCTCCAACAACATCAAAACAACGTCGATCACGAAGGAGGGGCAGCGAGAAGTATGTGACACACACACAAAGACACACACCATGCAGCGTGGGAAGTTCACAGAGCGACACCAGAGACACGTCTCTCTCTCTCAATGTCTCTCTCTCTCTCTGTCTCACAGCCAGGCTGCGGTTTGTAAAGGGTGAATGAGGCGTGACGCACCCAGACCACAATAATCTCTAGTTGCGTTATTTCAGATTAAAATCATGAAACACAAAGAGACACCTGACAGACAGAGAGCAGGGAAAACTGGATCAGCAAAGACAGATGGACAGAGGCATCCATCCATCCATCCATCCATCCATCCATCCATCCATCCATCCATCCATCCACTATCTGAACCTGCTTATCCTTGCAAGCTGGTCAGACGGACCCTTAAAAGTAAACCTCTAATGGCCGTCCTCGCTCATGGCCGTCGTCTATTATGGCGGTCCTCGCTCATGGCCGTCCTCTATAATGGCCGTCCTCACTCATAGCCGTCCTCTATCATGGCCGTCCTCAATCATGGCTGTCCTCTCTAATGGCGGTCCTCTATCATGGCCGTCCTCCATCATGGCCGTCCTCTATCATGGCTGTCCTCTCTAATGGCCGTCCTCGCTCATGGCCGTCGTCTATTATGGC